>NC_090226.1:512500-812500 GCF_024489055.1 Chanodichthys erythropterus
ACTTCATCTCTGTTATTTGATTGGTTCATCCTCCACACTGGACGGCCCCTTTACTGTTTGTTGATGTTAAAAAGACACCAAATTAAATTCGTTTGACCTGCAGCCTAGGCTAAGTTTGCTCAACAACGCTGTCAAAATTAACCCAATATATGATTTTTAACTTTAACTAATGTAAGTCTATGCATTAAAAATAAAGCCTATATGCATAATACATGCATTAAAACTGTTAAATGAGTGAATTCAAAGAAATGTGTTGTTTATGTCTGTATAACCACTTCTGAAATGATGTTTCTTTCAGCTGACGTCACTGAGCTCTTGTTTTTAACCCCTAAATGCTTGCGAAACGTGTTTAAAAGTTGACAAAATGAATATGTGCGTTGAACATTCAGATGGGTGATGTATTTGTGTGTAAATCAGTAGAGCAGATGGTGTTTGTTTGCGGCGGCAGCGCATGTTTACAGTCGTGAGATCGTGTTTATGTTCACATCTGCAGCGTTGTGTGCTAGTTTTCAAGCGTTTCTGTTTGTCTCTGGCTCATTTTGTTTGTGTGGGCGAGAGATTTTAACAGAGCCTCGTCCGAATGCGACCCGAGCAGCAGATTCAGTTCCCGGCAGATATTACGCATAAATACGTGATTACAAAATGATGTGTTCAAGTATCTTGCATCATTATGGAAGCACATTTACGCCATATAAGAGAAAAATAATGCTTTTGTAAAATAAAAATTCTGAATTATGTAACAGAATGTCATTTTATTACATAACTTTAACTTTTGAAGTCATAATTGAGATTTAGTAAAGCATGATTTGTCCTTCCACGCGTCACTGATACTCTCGGATGGGCTGAAGGACGGATACGGTTCCACTGGACATCACGGGAGGCTCTCTGTGGTTCGACTGCTTCAATTAAACACTGTAAATAATTGAAGCGCTGCTGAAACAGAAGCAGGGCCTCATGGGACATGGGTGACATCATCAGTTCAAGCGAGGGGAAATGGACACCGCTGTGAGCGGAGACTGAAGTCACTGACGTCCTCACTATATCCCACAATGATTGATGAAATGTGAAGTTCACAGAAGAAAAAAACAGGAAACAAATCCTGGTTACAGAATTAAATCTGGATTCTTAATTCATGCTTATCGTGACTTTTTTTCTTTTTTACAAAGAAAATGTGTTAATTTTTATATTAATCATAAAATAATTATTTCATTTGTATTATTATTTCTATGATATTTAGAAAACTAATTTATTGTATTTTATCATTTAATACAATTAATAATTTATAATATGATCAAAAACTATTCTTTTATAAAGAAAATGCGTAAAAAAATCTAGTTATTTTTATAATA
The DNA here is from genome assembly GCF_024489055.1 of Chanodichthys erythropterus. NCBI lineage: Eukaryota > Metazoa > Chordata > Actinopteri > Cypriniformes > Xenocyprididae > Chanodichthys > Chanodichthys erythropterus. The sequence continues at coordinate 513,850 of NC_090226.1, forward strand.
ATCATAAAATAATTATTTCATTTATATTATTATTATTTATATAATAAGTAAAAAAATAATTGTAATGTTTATATTTTTATACTTTAATAAAAGTATAATTTATAATATGATTAAATAATGTTGTTATTTGTATAATAATAATTATAAAAACATTATTTATTTGTATTATTATTCTATTATTTTTAAAAACATTTTATTGTATTTTTAATATTTTTTAATTGTATTTTTAATAATTTAATAAAATTGATCATTCATAATAAATAAAAAGCACAATTACAAACCATTTTAAAGTCAATAATTAAATCTTATTATTCTTAAATCATGTTTGTCTTATTGTGACAAATGTTTAACAGTATGGATGTGATACTTTTTTAGAAAGAAAATGTGTAAAAAATATCTATTTTTATAATAATTATAAAATAATTATTTTATTTGTATTATTATTTATATGATTTTTGAAAAATAATTTATTGTATATTTATAATTTAATTCAATTAATAATTTATACTAGTTTTTATAAAGAAAATGTGTAAAAAATCTCATAAAAATAATTATTTTATTTATATTGATATTTATATGTTAAAAATAATGTATTGTATTTTTACAAAATATTTGCTTGTATTTTTAAATATTTTTGTAATTTAAAAAAATTGATAATTCAGAATAAATAAAAAGCACAATTACATACGGAAGAGGATTAGGGCCAAGCAATATTAAAAAAAATAAAACCATTTTGAGATTAAAGTTGTTAAATTTCGAGAAAAAAGTCTAGATAAAATGTTGAGAATAAACTCGTTAAATTCCGAGAAAAAACTTGTTAGATTATGAGAACAAATTCGTAATTTAACAACTTTTTCTCATAATTTAATGACTTTATTCTCAACATTTTATCTAGACTTTTTTCTCGAAATTTAACGAGTTTTTTCTCATAATTTAATTTTTTTATCATAATTTAACAACTTTAATCTCGAGATGGTTTTAATTTTTTTATTATTGCTTGGCCCTAATCCTCTTCCGTAATTACATACCATTTTAAAGTCAAGAATTAAATCTAATGAGGGCATTACAAAGAAGTTTATTAGTATGGATGTGATACCTGTTTTCAAAAAAATGCTTGTTATTTTTACAATAAATAATTTATTTGTATTATTATTTTAATAAAAATTATTTGATTGTATTTTTAAAATCTTTTGTAATGAAATAAATTAAAATTAATTTCAGAGATGTTTGGTGGAATCCCGCTGCAGCGTTTGCAAACACTTTCCCATGATTCCCAGGACGCCGTGGCCTCGACGCACGGGTGGCGGTTGCGAGCGCTCATGACCTCCTCACAGCTCAGATCATGTGACGCTCCACTGACAGCGTCTGGACCGTTAATGGATCAGGAACGCACTCAAAATCTCCTGTCTGACCTCATTTTCTTCCCAGTGACTGTGTGTTATCCTTTATTTGTCCTTCTCTCTGGTTCACATGATCTCAGTGAAGCGGGGTGAAGGGTCAAGAGGTCAGACGCGGTCACCTGGTGATCAGACCAGCATGTCTTTATAAATGCAACCATAACATTACATTGAGTAGATAAAGGAACACTAGATATAAGTAATAAAACAAAAAGTACTTTCCAAACCACACACACACACACACACACACACACACACACACACACACACACACACACACACACACACACACACACACCAGATATACATTAACCGCCTCCATTTTCAGCAGTTAATGTGGTCCATTAGCTCTCCTCATTATCTCCAGCTCCAGGAGGATCTTCCGCAGTTCTCCGTCAGGATCACTGGAGTCTGAGCGATGATCACTGAGATCCTCTGGAGCAGCAGCGCCACCTACAGATCTGATGCCGGAGCAGGTCAGGATTTATAAGGCATGAAACTGATTTTGTGGATATAATAATTCATAGATTTTTCTCCTTGTGTTTCTGCAGGTCGTTATTGTGTGATTTACATGAACCCGACGACACACACACTGAACTGACGACTCAAGACAACGCTAATGTGTGTGTGTGTGTGTGTGAGTGTGTAAATGTGTGTCTGAATGCTTGTCTATGTTATATATTTATTTATAAAATAATACATTTATTTTTATTATACAAACTATTGTAATATACAGGTTTTATAGTATATTAATATGCATAACAGCTATAATTATATTACTATATAAAAAAGGAAATATAAAATGAAAAATGATTAATAATGTGATAGCTTAAATATAATGTAAAATATAAATGTTTACTTCAGAAAATGTAAATTTCAGATCATCTGCAGTGATTCATGTAAAGTGAACGTGCTTTTATTAATATTTGTCATTAAACACACTGAAGGGTGTCTGAACACACTCTGATGATGATGATGACGCTCTTCTTCATTCCTTACATCATCCTCTGAACGTCTGATTTCAGCCCCGATCGCATTAATTAATCATGTGCTCTTTTCATGGACCTCCAGGGAAGGTTATGAAATATTAATTCTTCTGCTACTCACGAGACTCACATCTGTGGTCACCTGACCAGTGATGTCACCGTCTTTCCCAAATAACGCCAGTGAATTATTAATGAGTCCTGCTGTCCTCCAGACATGAGCCGGTGTGTGTCGGGGTCAGAGGTCACATTTTGATTCTTTTTGTTGTTGTTGAAAAATACATATTTGAGCAGATACTGCGTTTCTTTGCTTTAACGACACGAACGAGTCGATGGTGAAGTTCGCTGTTCTTCAGGAGGATCTGCAGAAGATGACGAGCTTCATTAACTTTAGAGACTCAAAGCTGTTAATGATCAAACGCAGCATTAACCAGAACAACAGAGTCAAAGACCTTCAACAAAACACACATCTATCTATCGTTCTATCGCTTGATTAATATTGAAGAAACCACTGAAACTTTGAGCATGACAATCTCGTGTAATGAAGTTATATTGTTATATAGAGTAGAAACTCTGTTTAAACACTCTTTATACTCAGATTTAATGTTTGTCTGAAGAGCCTGAGAGAAGTGCTTCTGTTCTCAGACCATCACACTCATCTCCTACAGGCATCCGCAATGATCCTCATTACCAAAATGAGACGCACAAATTTAATTGACCTCTCTGCTGGCGTGAAGTGAATTCACTCCTCAATCTTTAGATATGCCCACAGGAGAAACACCAGAGACACTGAGCAGCACAAGAGCGCCACCTGCAGGCTGCTTTCATCCGAGAGCGCGAACTGGTGAAGTTCTACACTAATGACACATTTTCAAAACTCACACACACTTCTCCTTGCCTTCTTGGCACAGCGGTTAATTTCACATTTGGGTCATTGACGAATAAGGTTTTTAAAAGTGTAAAAAACATAATGGATGTAATTAATTTTGAAGTTTTATTAAGTGTTAATTGATTATAAAAACCACATCATCTCATTAACACTGATTTTGTCATTTTTTACAAGATTTGTCACCAAAAAAGTCATTTGGTTTAACCAAAATTTCAGTTATACCGAATGACGATATTTTCAATCAATGCTAACAGGCTGATATCTAGCTAAATATAGAAATATTTTATATTTAGTACAAGTTTTTAAAATATTCCAACATTTTCCATGTTTTATAGCGGTTGCACCGAATGACCTGATGTTTCGGGACATGCGTATGATCAAGAGAAAACATGAATTTATCAAATAGTTAAGAGAGTTAGTTACTTTGCTTCATGACCATGTGGTCCTGAATGATGTCACATGATATTTACCACATGACTTGATCCAAAATGGTCCCTTTTATATCGGTTACTCCGAATGACATCAATGAAAATCATACTTCTACACATAATTTTAATATCATTTTGCACTATGTTGATATATGATGTTATAAAATCATGACAAAATAATATACACATTACTTTAAGAGGTTTTAATCACAAATGAAATGGCTGTATTGGGCTTTGGACGGTTAAACCGAATGACCTTTTGACACTTCAAAATCTTTAAATGTAGAAAAATATAATTAAAACCTTTTGGATTCAATGAAATGTCTAGTTGCATTTCCTTACATACTTTGGATGTCATCTTTTTTTATAAAGGTTTATAAATTATGTTTAAAAAAGAAAAAAAAAAAACTTTATTTTTGAGATTTGGAATATATTTTATTATGACATTACTGTATAAATGTAGCAGATTGTGTTTGTATTTAGTTTTGAACTACAGTAGTCAACATTTGAAGTGGATCGAAAAAGTTCAAAGTTGTCCTAAGAAGGTTTTGACCCACTTCAAATGTTGACTACTATAGTTTAACCATTTTGAAAAATAAATTTGTGTAAACTAATTGGAGGTTCATTTGTGTGATAAATTTAAAATGCAACAGGGAGAAAGAAATCATTTTAATTGTGAAATTGTTTTGCTGACAATACTTTATAAAACTGAACTTAGTCTAATATACATAAAATAAATAAACTTTAATGGCAGTGAAACACCTTTATAAATAAATTTGATTTAACATTGCACAGAACTCTGCTTTCAAAAATAAAAGCAACAAACACGAACAAGATCCTTTATTTTTTTTTTTTAAATCACCACATGATTAACCAATGAAAAATTGGCATTCAGTTTTATTTCTCAGGCACATTCGAGGACGCTCCTGCAGCACATGAATGAACAGACGTCTCCCTCTAGTGACGATGCACGAATTAAAGAATTTATTACACAGACAATTAAAACATACAATAGAAAAAGAAGAGATTAGCAGATCTAAAAAGTTACCACTATATACAAAGACTTAAATATCTCCTCGCAGTTCAGTGAAGTAAACCCATCTGATCTCATCACCTGTTCTTATATCCCACAGAGTGTCCGAACATCTCCTGTGAGGCGTACGTCATGTACAGGAAACCATCTTCATCTTTATGGTCCTTATAGAGCTGAGCCATGGTCACGGACATGCTGGCGATGCCGGAGTTATTGATCAGCAGGTAGAAAGCTTGATTGGGCATCAGGGTCATCCGATTCCTGAGAAATCGAACCAGACGTGAGGAAAAAAATCCCGTGAGAAAGTCCTTAAACCCACCCAGGTGACAATCAGCTGATGCCTCTGTTCACTGTACCGTATGAGAATCCTCTGGATCCATGGAATAATACACACCAGCTACTATTATTGCACACGCTTAAAAATTAATAATAAAAAAAAATATATATATATATATATATATTATATATATAAAAAAATGCACACACATACATATAGGGTAAATTCAAGTTGATTGGGACACTTTACCATTGATATATATATAAAAATATATATATATATATATATATATATAAAAAATTCAAAATTGCATTATTGACATGACTGTAAATCCTACAATATTGCCAAAGCCTATATACATAAAACAATAAACACATCTGTATAATAGAAGTATACAACAATCAAATATTACAACATAACTTATACTTAAATTAACAGTGTAACAAATTAGAACATCTGAACATTTGATACCACAGTAGATATATATAAAAAAAAAAACAATTATACAAATATATAATATTTTTTACATATAAAATATTAAATTATATTTTAACATATCTATATATAAAATAAAAAATATATTTGAGAAATAAAATTTAGATTTAGACCCATTTTCACACAATTGTGAATAACGAAAGTGCTGAAATGTTTTGCTCACCTGATGATGGTGACGAACTGAGTCATAGTGAGTTCTTGAGGCACGAGGAACTTTGTTTTATCCAGAGGAGGCAAATACTTCTCTCTTTGATATCGCTCAATAATCACCTGAAATAAACATCAATTAACTCACACAACCAGTAACAGATGAACTACACACAGAAATGAGCTTTTCCTACCGGGATTTTAGTCGGAAACTTGGTTCTGATTCCCGCCACCTCGTGTTTCCTCGTGGCTGATTCGTGATCAGTATTTAAAAAATCAAAGACAACTTTTAAATTTGACAGTTTGTCATCAGATCATCTAATGTTTGTACGATATAAAGACACATACCTAAACTCTTCCTCTGCTTGAAAGGTTTGGGATGTTGAGGTTTCTCAAAGGGAGGCATGATGAGTCGCTCCGCTGACCTGCGCACTAATTGTGGCGAGGCGCACTAACACTAATTAAATAGTGCGCCGGCGGTGACGTCACGGGTCACGCGCGCCGCCACTTTACCAGTATAAATAAATAAATAATAAATCCACAATAAGAGTTAAAAAATAAAAAATACTAATGCAAAATGTTGATGTTTTCCAGTTGTTTTAACATAAATCTTTTTGTCGACGCATAATAAGTATGAAGATTCGCATTCCTACAGTGTTGCAGGTAAATGAGGGTCTGAATGGATCTTTGTGTTGTTCAGGGTGTGTGTAAAACAGAGCTTAGTATTGTAGTGTTGTGTAACAGTTCTTGCATGACATGACATGACCACTTAAACAAATGAATCCATTGTGAAATTATGTCGCATTCGGTTGACTCGATTATGTAATGTTAATTTTTTATCATTTACTACTATACTGTTGTTCATTTGCATATCGCTTATTTTATTTGTAGTCAAATTGTGTGTTTAAAATCTACAAATCTTTATTTTGCTTGTGTTTGGGTGTGTATTTAACCGCTATCAATAAACAATAACTCTGAAACTGAGAACATTTGGCAGAAAAAAAAAAAAATACGATTCCGAACTACAAGTCCCAGCATGCTCAGCGCACTCGTCTCTGATTGGCTATTCACAGTGCAAATTGTTTGTTCTTTCCAATCAGAGAGCTTCGTGCTCGCAGCGATCTGTTGACCTGATTGTGGGCGTGAGATGAGCGGAAACCAGCGTTGTGAAGTGCGAGTCATTTGACCGAATCGATTCGTTCGAACGGTTCGGTTCTTTAGAGGCATATTCAGACATCCGCGCATTTATCATGAACTTTGTGTTGTTTGACAAACATTTGGTGCTTTTATCACAAGCTTCATAAATTTAGTGCATTTATGGTATTTAGAGGAAGTCATTTTATTTCCAGTTATGTTTTTGATGCATACAAATTATCATATGTTGTTTGTTTTTAACACGTCAAATAATTTTTTTGGGGGGTAGAAAAAGCATTTTCTAATTCCTATATAAATATTATAAAAGTTGCTTTTTATGATTGCATTAATTGATATACTATATGAGCAGTGTTATTATACTTAAAACTAAAATAAAAACATTTTTGTTGATAAAATAAATAATATAAACATTAACTGAAATTTAAAAAAAAACTTAAAACCTTGATGTACTAAAATAACTAAAACTAAAATATAAAAATAACAGTAAACTGGTAAAATATGGTGAAAAAACTCAGAATATGCTAACATATACATACATAATTTGTCTATATAATTAAAATAAAATGTGATATCAACGTTATACACTACCATTCAAAAGATTGGAAACATTACTATCTTTAATGTTTTCGAAAGAAGTCTCTTCTGCTCATCAAGCCTGCATTTATTTGATCAAAAATACAGAAAAAATAATAAATAAAAATAAATTATAAAATAAATCTAATATTGTAAAATATTATTACTATTTAAAATAATGTTTTTCTATTATAATATACTTAAAATATAATTTATCTCCGGGATGCAACGCTGAATTTTGATGATATGTGAAATATGATGATTTATTACAAATGTTGTGCTGCTTAATTTTTTTTATAAGGTGATACTTTTTTACTTTTTTTCAGGATTCTTTGACGAATAAAATGTTAAAAAGAGCAGCATTTATTTAAATTAAATCTTTTGTAACAATATACACTACTGTTCAACAATTTGGGGTTAGTATTTCTTTTTTTGGAAGAAATTAATATTTTTTTCAGCACGGATGTGTTAAATTAATAAAAAGTGATAGAAAGATTTATATTGTTAGAAAATATTTCCATTTTGAATAAATGCTGTTCTTTTTAACCTTTTATTCATCAATGAATCCTGAAAAAAAGTATCACAGTTTCCAAAAAATATTAAGCGACAACAGTTTCCAACATTGATAATAACTGAGTATCAAATCATCATATTAGAATGATTTCTGAAGGATTGAAGACTGGAGTAATGATGCTGAAAATTCAGCTTAATAAATTATATTCTAAAGTATATTAAAATAGAAAACCATTATTTAAAATTGCAATAATATTTCACAACATTACTGTTTTTTTCTGTATTTTTGATCAAATAAACGCAGCCTTAATGAGACTTCTTTCAAAAGCATTAAAAATAGTAATGTTTACAAACTTTTGAATGGTAGTGTTTATATAAAAAAAAATAATATTGTAGTGATGTATAACACATGTCAGTTAATCAAATTCCGAACAAATCAATGCAATTTAAAGTGCAAGAACGATTCATATTAATAAACATTTTAATAAATATTTTTTAATTAAAATGAATCTAATTTAGATGTAATTAAAATATACGCTTATACATCTATTAAAATTCAAACTAAGACGGAATGTTATTTGTAAGCTGATCGGTTCGACAGAATCAGTTCAGCGAGTCGGCTCAGAAGAACGATTCATTCGCGAATCGAGCACAACTAGCGGAAACGTCATGAAGTGACAGCAGCAGCAGCAGCAGCTCGCGGTGAGTCGAGCTCCGCAGCCGCCCCGTTTCCCTTCGAGCACCGAGGCGGATATTGCAGCGGAGAGAGAGAGAGAGCGATCGGACGAAATCTAGTGTCCGTGTGGTCGATCAGACCTCCGATTCTCGGCCTAGCCATGGACGAGCAGGCGGGCCCCGGTGTGTTCTTCAACAACAACAACAACTCGGTCCTTCCCGGCGGAGCGAAAGCGCCACAACCGGGCGACGGCGGCGAGACGGCCCGCGCTCAGTACAGTATTCCGGGGATTTTACACTTTCTGCAGCACGAGTGGGCCCGTTTCGAGGTGGAACGAGCGCAATGGGAGGTGGAGCGCGCCGAACTGCAGGTAACGCGCCTCTTGTGACCGTTATTTTCTGAGGTGATTTGAAGCGCCAAAAGTCACAATCAGACATTTGTGGGCTTGTTTTTCTCTCGCTGACGTTACACGCGCGCGCGCACGCACAGCCCTGTACATTCAACGCAGCAGCAGAAAAACTTGAGTTTCTGTACAGTAACTCGACCAGATCTGCGACTGAAGCGAACAGGGGAAAATATCATTTCTTAATCTTGCTGTGAAATATGGACAGGACGTGTTCTTGACAGGAATTCTTCATGCACATTTTTTAAATTCCTGACTTGCACTGCGATTCTAAAAAAAAACAAAAAAAAACGTCATGTTGAATAATCATAAATTTAGCCTTTACATCCTTTTGCATAAAGAAAATAAAGCCTGTTTGTATCACCATTAAGATATTTTTGAATATATATATATATATTTATGTGTGTGTGTCTATATATGTATATATAATATGTGTGTATATATGTGTACATATATGTGTGTGTATAATATACATATATATATATATATATATATATATATACACATTATATATATTTGTATATATATGTATACAGAATATATAGCTTTTAATATATAGTGTATATCTGTATATATATTCTATGTATTTATTAAAAGCTCTCTCTGTCTCTCTCTCTCTCTCTCTCTCTCTCTATATATATATATATATATATATCTTTTAATTTTAATTTAATATAATGTATGAACAGAACCACTTACGATGATCTATTAGGAATCATCATAAAGAGAATTAAAATGGAAGCATCCCTACATTAATTGTCAAAATGCAAAAATCTTCATGGCCCTAAAATCACGAGTGTAAATGTGACCGATATTTCTCGTGATGATGTCACAGTTGGAGTCGGTGACATCATCAGTCTGCCTGCTTTATCTGCATAACTGAGGAAAGTGTATCAACACAACTATGAGGAAGGCCTTAAACGCTGGACAGTCCTGTGCCTGGCTGGTTGTCTTTGACTGAAGCTGACCATCTCGCGTCCTTGATCTTCAGTGGTAGTGGCTGAACTTCTGCGTACCCTTGTGCAATGTCATGCTTTACTACCTGTTAGTCCTTGGCGCACACTTCTCTGTGATTGAGATGAGATATTTAGACCTAAAGGGCAGCGATTGATTAATGAATGCTGTGGGAATGGCTTTGGCATTTATGGACCGTTTACCCGGACGTCCGTATAGTTGCATTTTATTATGCATGTTGAATGAAGGACAAACCAGAAACTGCTGGCCATGTGACGGAGATTTCAGTACTGGGGAAATTAATGATATCATAAAACAATTTGTTTTACGGGGAATTTAAAGGCATCAGTATGATATTTTTCAACTTGAGGTTTATTATTTTACCTTTGAAACTGGTAAAAGCTTCTATTTTCTTAAAATCCCCCACAGATCATTTATTATCGCTTGTCAAATTTGCCTCTATTTGGGTGTGAGCAAAAACACGCCGTTTTTGTGTGTGTCCCTTTAAATGCAAATGAGCTGCTGCTCCAGAAGAGGGCGGAGCTTTAACTGCTCAACAACAACAAAGCTGGAGAATCTCACGCAGCCAAAATGAGGAAAGTGTTCAGCCTTACATTGTTCAAACCGGAGTCGACACTGATGGAGAGACTCAGGAAGAAGTTACAACTTTTAGACGTTTCTGAATGGTTAGTGGATAAATTGATGTAGTTGCTGTGGAGTTGATTCAACTCATCCACTAGCATGTGCCGTCATGTTCATCTTTTGTGTTGAATTGACCCTCGTTTGTGAAGCAGTCCGGCGTAAAATGACGGCATGACAACAACACTCGACTACAACAACTCTTCCTCTTCTCTAAAGCAGCCCAACATGGCCCCGCCCCCGAGAACACTCAACAAAGGGGGCGGGGCCATGTTGGGCTGCTTTAGAGAAGAGGAAGAGTTGTTTTTGTTTTTGGTTTATGTAAATGTTAGGGTTTGTGATGTCACTAACCCGGGAAGAAGCTTGTTGTAGTCCCTACCAGCTGTTTAAAAAGCGATTTCTGTAAAAGAAAATATCTCTCTTTGCATTGAACTTTGAGTGTCGTAACTTTGCAGATGTTGTTTATGATCAAACAGCAACATTACACACTAACTAAAGTTACAAAAGTCAAATCATAATCAACCACACCTTTAATGTCTTTCTATCAAAACCGCAGAAAAGACTTTGTGGTTACCGAATAAATGCACTTACGCAACCTCTGCTACAATACAATCACAAACAATATAACGGAGATTCATGTTTGCATAAATATCGCTTAAATAAACAAGAGAAGCAGAAATCATGATCACTATTAAATGACATTTTCCCTTTTGACATGTAAGAGGTTGTTGTACTATTTCAGTGCTAAAAACTTCCTAATTAGTCCAAAAACGGCTTTTATTAAATGACCCGTTTCAGATTTTGTCACATTATTACGTCACAGTGCAACAAAAGACCGCTTCTCATCACCTGTTTGGCCCCGCCCACCAATTCACACATGATATAAATACGAGACTGACACAAACACAACAAAACCTGAGGATTAAAGTCGTTTTGAAGTGCCGAGTTGTGGAAAAACACAAGCTATCCTTCTGATCCTAACATTAATAAAGCGTGGATGAACTTTATTTTTAACAAATTCCAGTCAGTTCACTTTTAAACATGACACTTTTTGACTGTTTTAATGTCAGGCGGTACAACCAAATAGTTATATAGTGTAGTTGTACCACCTGACAAAAGTGAACCTACCTACCCATACTTGAAATGAGCAGTTTTTAACCAGTATTTGAGAGATTTATGAAGTTTTTTTCATTATCATGTTTACTGTTATTACCTTGACAATTCATAATAAAAGTCCCATGTTTGCAGTTGTGCCACCCTGACATTTGAGTTTTTCAATATCAATATCAACAGCTACTGATACTCATAAAATGTGTTTGTATGAAAGGTTTCAAACCTAAAATGATTTTTTATTTTTAATTTTATTAAGACATCACTAATAGAATGTAATAATCACCTCGCAAACACATAAGAAATAAATATATCGGAATTGGCGAAAATCGAAAGTTTTCCAAATGTGTAATAGCGCGGACGTTGAAAATAATTTTAATATGCAAAAAGTTACCCAATCACAGCAGTGGGCGTCAACTTCCAAGCTTTGTCTGCGGCCCGCCCATCAACACTGAGGAGGTCAGAAATAGCTTATGGCTTCTAAATCAGGATGTTTGATATCGGCACTGAAATCATAACATTTGTACGTTTGTATTTCAGCATGCACTTAAAGTATGGATGCATGTGACTTCCCTAGAAGGCAGCGTCTCAATGAGGAGATCCTGACGGGTGTTTGGTTTCTTTCGTAACCAGCATGCCTTTCATAGCTCTGTGTGGGCGCCGGCGTGTAGGAGAGGCCGTCATATGTTGAAATCGCCCTCCGGCACCTTGACAATCAATTGAAAGGAATATAATTCGCTCCGTTTGCATGTAGGCTCCTGCTACCTGAAGTAAGAGACGTGGCGGTGTGAAATTAAAGGCCATTAGCATCACAAACGAGTGTGCCAGAGTGTGTAGGCAGCGCTGCTGTTGGAGTGATGCTGGGAAACAGGACCGAACAGAAGAGTTTTATGAGCTGATGTTGGTGACTCATACTGCTGATGCTCGGCTTTCTCTCTCTCCGCTTGCGTCGTGTCCTCGGATGAGAAACGGGAATGCCAGGCTTGACCAGAGAGGGATGTTGATCGTGTAAGCTGGAGTTTGACTGACTCACATCAGCGCTTCAGTCATGGGTCAGCATGGTCAAGTAGACCCGTCTGTTCTTGTGGTTAAGCTTTAATATTTCTAGTGAAGGAGATTTAAAGGCAATGAATTTGTGGTGGTGTTATTTTAATATATTTTAAAAATCATTCCAGGATGTTTCTCCATATAGTGGACTTCACTGGGGTTCAACGGGTTGAAGGTCCAAATGTCAGTTTCAGTGCAGCTTCAAAGAGCTCTACATGATCCCAGACGAGGAATAAGAGTCTCATCTAGAGAAACCATCAGACATTTACTTAAAAAAATAAACATTATATACTTTTTAACCACAAATGCTCGTCTTGCACTGCTCTGTGATGCTCCACGCATGACGTAATCATGTTGGAAAGATCACGGTCTGAAATGGAAGAAACATATTTTTTGTTTTTCTTCTCTTTTGCACTTTTGCAATGATGATGTTGACATGACTCACGCCTTCATTATATGATGTTGGCATGTTTTTGTTTGTTTGTAGTGATGGAGGCCACAACATTTGAATCCAGGTGTCACATGGAGAAAGTAATGTTCTCAGAGTTTCAGGAACTGTGTTTTGACTGCCATAGTCAGTGTGTGTGCGCGTGTGTTTTGACTGGGAAAGGCAGTGATGTCAGACCAGCATGTGACTCTCCGTCCAGCCATGAGTAACACCGTCTGATGTTCTCACATCACCCGCTCTCATTGGTCGTTCTTTTGGTTGGTTGGAGTTCACATGAGCGTCTGCTTTGGTCAGATGTGCACATTACACATTTTCCTACACTTTGCATTTACATTCACCCTGTTTTCCCTACTTTTTGGCATCCGTTGCAGTTTTCAGAAGGCATCTCTTGCTGTGTTTCTCGCTCTTTTGTGGACGGTGCCGACAGGACGGTCGCAGGAGTGAATAATTGATCCGGCTCCGGGTTTCCCTGTGCTCTTGTTGGGTTTGCGTATGAGCGTCGGAGCGTGTGAATGCGTGGCCATCTGTGTGCGCCATCTGAGCTGCCGCGCGGAGGAGACCTGTTAGAAGGGCCGGTCGGAGTCACGCTCTCAGGTTTCATCGCCGTGTGTTGGGCGGGGAGGTGCAGGACTTTCCCACTGGCTTCAGGTTGGGTTTGACATAAGCTGCTTGACTCATGAACTCAGTCAATCACACATGCCCTTATTTCCTGTTAAACAGCTCTAGTAGTGCACTAATCTTCCCATAATCTGCTTGCTTGGCTTATTCCTGACAAACTCTTAATTCATCTACTTTGATTTTTCAGCTAATAACCAATTAACTCTCAGCTCGCCCCGATTAGAGTTAACTTAAACTAAAACGATTTCTGTTCATTAAAATAAAGCATTAAAAAAAAGCATAAAGCATTAAAAAAAAAAAACTATAGAGATAAATATAAGATGCAAAACTAACTAAAAACAAAAATTAGACATGTTGCCTTAAAACAATAAATAAATTAAATAAAACTGAAATAAATTATAAATTAAACCTAAAAATAGTAATATAAAAACAAACTAATAAAATGACAGAATTGCTTAAAAATCAAACTAAAATGAAAATGAAAATAAATAAAAAACTACAACTGAACTAAATGAAATAAAATGAAATTAAACCTCAATAGCAATAATTGAAATAAAATAAAATATATAAATATTAGATGAAAAACTGAAATTACATGTTATATACATGTAGAATATGTAATTGTATACATATAAACAGAATTTACATGTTGCTTGACAATAAACGGAAATAAGTTGAAGCACTAAAATTATTTGAAATAACTGAAAACTAAAACTGAAATAACAATAAATTAAATTTAAATAGTAATATATTTTTAAAAAGGACAAAATTACTAAAAATGTAACTAAAATGAAAATGAAAAACTAAATTAAATTAAAACTAAATTAAAATAAAACCAAATTAGTCCTCAATAATAATATAAAAAAACTAATAAAAATGACAGAAGCACATAACAAAATTACAAATTGAAATGAAATGAAATGAAATGAAAATTGAAAATATAAAAATAAAAGATAAATCAAAAACAAATAAGTAGACTAAATAAATAAGGACTAAAACTGATATTAAAAATAAATGGTAATATTAAAAAAACAAAAAAAAACAAATACAATTGCTTAATTAAAATAAAATTCAACTAAACCTAAACTTGATGTAAAACCAAATTGAGCCTCAATAATAATATTTTAAAAAAAAAAAACTAATAAAAATGACAAAAGCACATAACAAAATTACAAATTGAAATGAAAATTGAAAATATAAAAATATAAAAATAAAAGATAAATCAAAAACAAATAAAAAAATAATAGAAAAAAAGACTAAATAAATAAGGACTATAACTGAAATTAAAAAATAATTAAAAATAAATGGTAATATTAAAAAACAAAAAAAACAAATACAATTGCTTAGTTAAAATAAAATTCAACTAAACCTAAACGTGATGTAAAACCAAATTGAGCCTCAATAGTAATATAAAAAAACTAATAAAAATGATAAAAACACATTGCAAAATTACAACAAAAAAAAGTAAACAAATTAAAATGACTGAAAATATAAAAATAAAAGTTAAATCAGAATACTCATTAAAAACGATATAAATAATCCTGAAATGACACTGGCTCTGTGTTTTGGTTCTCCTGAGAGAAGTGAGTGTCCTGTAAGAACCAGTACGTCAGCTTTAGGTCCCAACATGCTCCAGTAACGCCACCCTTCATGCTCGTGTTCATGGCTCACGGCCTGTAAAAGCAAGTCTGTCCTTGTAAGTGAAGGTATGCACACCTGCCTGTTGTGTGAGGTAAACGCCCTGACAGATCACCGCCACACGCTTGAAAGAGAGCGTTGAGTAGGGCGTATGGTCACAATTTACCATCCAGACTAAGCTAACAACACAATAGTTATGACATCTAATATATGAATTTTACATAACTGTTGAGTGCATGAAGTGTCCAACATGCCACACTTATCAAGTGCATCATGCTGGTATATGAAGTGCACTTCTCTTCTGAACTTTTAGTATGAACACACTCCTGTTTATCCCATATTTTCCACTTTATTTTTAACATAAGAGCAGCACGGCCTGTTATGCTGCTTTATACTGGTATTTGGTGTCATATGTTTATTAGCGCAGATAAACGCGCTGGTTTGTAACAGAAATAGTTTGAACAGTTACTGCACTTTGCTGTTCTTCGAGTTGTTTGGATAAAGCAGCTAATGAATGGAAAGTCTCGCACATTCACAGAATATTACTGTATCTGCATTGATAAACAAGGTGGATAAGTGCCAGGGCTGTGGAAAAATACAGATGATTTTAATCGATATTGATTCTTAAATCCCAAGAACTGATCTTTAGTCTGTGCAGTTTACAGTTGCTGAATGAACAACACTTTGTAGCGCCTCGCATCCAATAAATAGCAATAAATGCTGTGCTTTTGATGTGAAACAAAGTCTCAGATTTCAAATTCTGTAAATTTTTATTGTAAAATTCAAACAATTAATACAATTTTGGTGCTCTTTAAAGAGTTAGTTCACCCAAAAATGAAATTTCTGTCATTAATTACTCTCCCTCATGTCGTTCCACACCCGTAAGACCTTTGTTCATCTTCAGAACACAAATTAAGATATTTTTGATGAAATCTGCATAGCCAGCAATGACATTTCCTCTCTCAAGATACATTAATGTACTAAAATATTAATATTATAACTAACTAACTAAAATGTACTAAAATATTAATATTATAATGCCACGAGAATAATTTTGGTGCGCCAAAAAAACAAAATAACGACTTTTCAACAATATAGTTATGGGCCGATTTCAAAACTAAAACTGCTGAAATCACGCGACTTTGGCACTCCGAGTCACTGATTCGATTCGTAAAGCTCCAAACCAATCACTGTATTGTTGAAAAGTCATTATTTTGTTTTTTTGGTGCACCAAAAATATTCTCGTCACTTTATAATATTAATATTGAACCACTGTACTCACATGAACTGATTTAAATATGTTTTTAGTACATTAATGATTCTTGAGAGAGGAAATGTCATTGCTGGCTATGCAGATTTCATCAAAAATATCTTAATTTGTGTTCTGAAGATGAACGAAGGTCTTACGGGTGTGGAACGACATGAGGGAGAGTAATTAATGACAGAAATTTCATTTTTTGGTGAACTAACGCTTTAATGTGTGTGACAGATCATGAACCGATCATCTCTTCATCTTCACTGCTAGTTACAGCACCAAATAAACATGAATGAACATCAGAAGGTATGCTGAAATATTTACTGAAATGAATCCTGTCTCACATAATCGTTCAATCAGTGTTTCAACCGCTGAAAGACGTCAATAAATCAGCTGGAGAAAAATAACGAGCACACTAGTAAACCGACAACGCAAGTAAACCGCATTGACATGCCTTTATTAATAAATCGGGTTATTTCCCTGTAGTGACGTCTACAATAATCATTTGTGTTTCTGGGTATTCCATATGTTATGTCAGTTGTGATGTTAAATAAAGCTTGCAACATGTGCAGTTAAACTGAATTATTCTGCTTCTGCTGCTGTTTCAATACCCAGCCATAAAAAATGACAAATCGGGATGCACCTAATAATAAACTTAAACATTCGGTAAAACGGACCACTTTGAATTAGAATTAATTAAATGGAAATATAAGCATATTTATATTTTAACAGTATTTATTTATTTTCTTCTTACTGAGATTGTTGCAGTGCATTCTGGTATTGAGTCAAAAGATGCATGTGATGCTGCTTTAGAATTTGGGAGAAATGAGGCGTTGTGTTCCATGAGGGTCATGTGACCCACTCACTGAACTTTTGTGACTCGCACGTTTGAGCCGATTTTGGGACCTGTGCTGTTTTGAGCTGTGAAAATCAGAGCAGGGATGAGTGTGAGACTAAAACACATCTGCCTTCGTCAAACATCATCACGCTCAGAAAGCTTCACATCTGAACAGTCGCTCGCTGTTTGTCAGGTGACACTCCTGTGGTTACATTTTCTGATTTCAGATTCTGAACGTTGTGTTTATATAAACCCTAAACTAATCTGAATCACATATTCTGTACAAACCGTCAGCGCATACACACTTAGAAAATGCATTAACTAGGATCTTATTGTAAAGTGTTTCCAAATTTGAGACATGAGATGTAAATAAACAGGCATGTTCGTAAGACGTACGTAATTGTGAACATCGTCATCAGTGCATCACGACACAATGGAATCCAATTCATAAAATGGTCAGATTCAAGTGTTTACATGCTTCAGGTCTGCACAACCTCTTTCAATAAGGTCAATTGAAATTAGATCCAGCTGAGTCAGATCGATTGACGTGTTTAAGTCACCTTTATTTATTGTCAACTCCACAGCAACTACATCAATTTATCCACTAACCATTCAGAAACGTCTAAAAGTTGTAACTTCTTCCTGAGTCTCTCCATCAGTGTCGACTCCGGTTTGAACAATGTAATTTCCTCATTTTGGCTGCGTGAGATTCTCCAGCTTTGTTGTTGTTGAGCTGTTAAAGCTCCGCCCTCTTCTGGAGCAGCAGCTCATTTGCATTTAAAGGGACACACACAAAAGCGAATTTGACAAGCTATAATAAATGATCTGTGGAGAACGAAATGGTCGGATTCAAGTGTTTCATGCTGTTGATGGGATTATTTCACCACCTCTTTCAATAAGGTCGATTGAAATTATACTTGGAGTCGGATCGATTGACGTGTTTAATTCACCTTTATTCATACAGCGCTTTATTACAATACAGATTTCTTCAGTGTTTACATCAAGGCTTTTCAGTCCGATTATCCGGACGCATGAGCTGTGATTGCTGGAGGCTTTAGGACTGTTTCCCATGATGTATAGAGAGCAGTCTGTAAGTCACATGCTCACACAGGACACAAGAACGTTTAGTACTGAGCCAAATCATCATTATTATACTTTGCCTTTAACATCAGGATCGCCGACGATCTTTTCTTTATAAAAATGTGACTTTGCCTCTCTAAGAAAATCAGTGCTAATCTCCCCATTTAGAAATGTTGTTTGCTCCAAAATAGCTCCTGTATATTTCACTAAACCTGATTTCTGTCCTGTAGGGTGTAATGCATGTGGGCGCTCTACTAAACCAAACGCCGTTCATCCTGTAAGTGTTGATCTGAATTGCTAAACGATGGTTGAGGCGTTGGTGAAGCTGCGTTTGTGTTGGACATGTTCAAAGAGAGGATGACACACTGTTAATCCTCCCACTCGTTCCTGACGCACAACACCTGCCCTCGGGGAGCGCGCACATAAATCCATACCGCCGTTTTAGAGTACATACTCACTATTTAGACGGCTGAGACCATTAACTGGCCCTCTAAGTAGTGCAGGTTCTGTGGAGCAGACACATTAGAGGATATCCTGTGAGTTTGCCGCACCGGGAACCAAATTAGCGTCTATTTTGGGCGAGCGAGCTGTGTGTGCGCTGTCTCTCTCTCTCCGGATGGGAACCCTGAGCCAGCAGATCAGGGCGACCTCATTCATTCAGAACTCTGTCGTGTTTTACAGGGACTCTCCTGCTGTCTGATTGACTCATTGTGTTTATTTCTTTAGGCTCAGATCGGATCATGTAAATGAGGCTCAGCGGCGGATTAGACCGCGGCGTTTTTAAGCTTTTACCTGCCGATCTCGGCTTGTCCTCATCAGATTAACTCGTGATGGATCCACACCTGTCTAGGGCCGTGAAATCTGTTCTTTTGCCACAAATTTCATTTTATTTTCTTCCGAATTCTGTTTTATCTGTTTTACTACTTCTGGATTCTGTTTTTTTTTATGGTTAAATTATATTTTTAATGTTTAAAAAGCATGTCTAATTAATTGAAATCATGAAACTTATACAATTTAACAACAATTTATTAAAAGTTTAACACAATTTAAATTTCTAAGGCCTTATTGAAATACGTTTTATTTTTTTCCAAAATCTGTTTTATCTTATCTGTTTTTTCTTTTCTTTTTTTTTTTTACATTTTAATGATTATGTTAAATTTTAGTGATCAAAAAGCATTTCTAATTAATTGAAATCATTAACCACAATTTATTAAAAGTTTAACAAAAAGGCTTATTTAAATTAAATTAAGTTTTATTTTTTCTATTTTACTTTTTCTGGATTCAGTTTTTTTTATGGTTGAATTATATTTTTAATGTTCAAAAAGCATGTCTAATTAATTGAAATCATGAAACTTATACAATTTAACAACAATTTATTAAAAGTTTAACACAATTTAAATTTCTAAGGCCTTATTGAAATACGTTTTATTTTTTTCCAAAATCTGTTTTATCTTATCTGTTTTTTCTTTTCTTTTTTTTTTTTACATTTTAATGATTATGTTAAATTTTAGTGATCAAAAAGCATTTCTAATTAATTGAAATCATTAACCACAATTTATTAAAAGTTTAACAAAAAGGCTTATTTAAATTAAATTAAGTTTTATTTTTTCTATTTTACTTTTTCTGGATTCAGTTTTTTTTATGGTTGAATTATATTTTTAATGTTCAAAAAGCATGTCTAATTAATTGAAATCATGAAACTTATACAATTTAACAACAATTTATTAAATGTTTAACAAAATTTAAATTTCTAAGGCCTTATTGAAATACGTTTTATTTATTTTTTCCAAAATCTGTTTTATCTGATTTTCTTTTTCTAGATTATTATTATAATTTTTTGTTTACATTTTAATGATCACCTTAAATTTTAGTGATCAAAAAGCATGTCTAATTAATTGAAATCATTAACCACAATTTATTTAAAAGTTTAACAAAAAGGCTTATTTAAATTAAATTAAGTTTTATTTTTTCTATTTTACTTTTTCTTTTTTACATTTTAAAGGTTCAATTAAATTCCAGTAATTAAAAAGCATGTTTAATTAATTGAAATAATGAAAACTATACAATTTTACAAAAATGTATTAAAAGTTTAACAATATTTTAATTTTTAAGGCCTTTTGACATCCATTTTAGTGTTTTCCAAATTCCGTTTTATCTGATTTACTTTTTCTGAATTCTTTTTTTGTTTTGTGTTTTTGTTTTTAAATGATTATGGTCTAATTAATTGAAATCATGAAACATGCAATTTAACAATTTATTTAGTTTATTTAATAATCAATTTAATTAAATTTGAATAATCAAAAAGCATATCTAATTAATTGAATTCATAAAACGTTAATAACTGAATGTGTCTCGTCCAATCAGAATCTAGTTTTATAATGTTTTATGCCAAACGGATTAAATCATTAGATATGAATCATCTGATCTTCTGCTTTGAGAAGATCTATTTCTATTCATTTCTATTCATGTCAAATTAAATACGGCATCATTTCTGACTGAGCCTGAGAATACCAGTATAATTTTTGTTTTATTAATATTTTGAATTGGCTTTTATTTTTATATTTTTAGTTTTCATGTTTATTTTAGTTTAATTTTTAGGAATTTCTTTTTTTCTTTTTTTTCTTTTTCTTTTTTATATATAGCTATTTAGGTTTAATTTATTTTTATTTCAGTTTTCAGTTAATAATTTCATTGCTTCAGCCAAGTTAAGAGTTCAAATTTTCATTTAGTTTAGGTTTTTCGACTAATGTTTATATTTTATATTATTTCAGCTTTATTTTAATTCACAGAAATGTTTGTAATAGTGTTAGCTAACGATAATAACCCTGGAATGTACACGACCCTCGTATCAAACTCTTTCCGTCTCCTTTTCCAGTTTCAGAGAGTTATTCCTCGAACGTTCGTCCAGATGACTGTAATCAGGGTCTGAAGCGCTCTTTAAACAGCTCAGATTTGCTCATGTAGGCGAGATGACGTGTGGATTGGATGCTAATGACTCGTGAGTTTCTATTTTCTTCAGTCTCTCTTACACATGTGTCGACCGTCGACCCCAGATCAGAGCTGCTGTGAGTGTTTGAACACACTCGACCGCACAAGTAAACCACAGCTCCTCCTCTCAGTTGCTCAAGCAGAATCAAACCGTTGTTGCTCAACCAGAGGAGACGTCACTGAGCTGCTGTGCGTCTCTGTCACCATAACACATCTGCTTCAGTCTGTCTGTCGGCAGGTGTCTTGATCATTTTAAGTGTTAACTGCAGTACTGTATTTAAGAGTACATATATTATTTGCAACAAAATTCATATATCTTCATTAATTGTTTTGTATTGTATTTTGCAATGACAATCTTGTGGTTTAAAATGTACTTTATTGTCATGAAAATACTGCGTATAATTCGTAATGGCTTCATTTTCTAGCTGGTTTGTGTGTTTTGGTGCTTATAAGAGACTGGTTTGGTGAGATTGACGCAGTCGTGTGTTCTCTAATCATCTGGTTTTGTAGCTCTTGGTGAAGGTTAGCAGTGGTCTGGCGGCGGTGTCTCTCCTCTCGGCCGTGACCTGTTTGTGTGGTTCTCCAGACCCATCTCTCTCTGATTACGTCTCGCTCCCCGCAGAGGTCCGATTAGTGCTTAAGATTCGTCCGTAATCTGTCTGAACTGGTTTTGTCTTTTTAGGTTCTCATTTTGGGATGTTGCATAAAAAAAAACACTGAATTTAAACACCAAGATGTGCATAAATTCTAAAAGCTGAGGCGGATACATTTATCCGATAAAAAGACGTGTGCATAAACTACGATGGAAACACGTTTACTGAATAAATCCCTCAATAAACTTATGTGACTGTGGCTTATTTAGGGTTGCAAAATTCCGGAAATTTTCAAAGCTGGAAACTTTCCATTGGAATTAATGGGAATAAACAGAGAATTTGCAAAATTGCAGGTTAGCCTATAACAGGGTACTTAAAAGTAGCTGAAAAAAACATCTTGCAGCATAATTTTGGTTAAAACAACCAGATTTAATGCAATTCAGTTGAATTTTTACCCTGACATTCACACAGCACATGACTTACTGCAGGGATATTGAGAACACGCCCCCTGCATACACTCCCCCAGTCCGTAACATGCACATTTGATCAAAAATAAAACAGTAAAACAGAAAAAAAAACTGTAATATTGTGAAATAATGGTTTTCTGTTATAATATACATTAAAATATAATTTATTCCTGTGATCAAAGCTGAATTTTCAGCATCATTACTCCAGTCTTCAGTGTCACATGATCCTTCAGAAATCATTCTAATACGATGATTTGATACTCAATTATCAATGTTAAATAAAAAAAATAAAAATATTTATTTTACATATTTGCTAAATTTGAATTAATTGAATGCGAAAAAGAAATTTCATGTTATGACATACATGCTAAACATATGACAAACAAAATGTTTATATTTATGTTTGTATATGATACATTTTATATAAATATTACACATTTATATAAAATGTAAGTCTGTCATCAGAATGATTTGGTTTAATTCACGATTGTGTTCACAAACACCAGCATCCGAACACAAGATCACGTGACAGCGTTTACTGTGTTTCGTCTGACGCTCTGAGACAAACTCATTTATGATGGAGGAAGAAAGAGACACTTACACTTTTATGACTGATATTTTACACCAGTTTCCCAGGAAGTGATAATTGGGACAATTTCCTATGTGTGTAAATATTGGAAATTCATCATATGATGAAAGTTAAATAAGTTGTAAATGTTTGTGACTTTAGTTTATATATATATATATATATATATAATTATTTTTTGTTAATGTTTTGAATTAGATTTTATTTAAATGTTCTGTTTTCATTTTAATTTTAGTTTTTTTTTTTTTTGTCATTTTTATTGTTGTTTTTTATTGTCTATATAGTTTATTTTAGTGCTTCAACTTAAACTAAGCAATGTTTCCTTTGCAACTAGAAATCTGAAATAAAACAAGTTTAATTTTAAAAAAGTTTTGTTTATTTTACTTCAAGTCATGAAAATGTTTTTATGTATTTTTTTAGTTTTAGCTAACGATAATTACCCTGGTGTATCATGCTTGCTTTGAATTTTTTAAAATCATTTTGTGATATTCATCAGTAATTTGCATGCAAACACACCCGTTTTTAAATAAGGAAGAGCCAGTCAGATCCTCCAGAGATCATCGTTCCTTTGAGAAGCGCTCTTGATGATGGGAATGTTTCCTGGTCTTCTCCCGACACATGATGAATAAAGCGCAGCTCCGTGATGTCAGGCTCCAGCGTTTCCCGCTGTTCGGCAGGCGTGTCAGAGACGCCTCTGGGGAAGCGAGTGGGTCGTGTCGACGTCACTGAACTATTTCTGAATTCACCCGCTTTCTCTCTCTCTCGTGCTCTTAATCTCTCACTTCCTCCGCCGGCGTCGCCCCCCCCGGGACGGAGATGCTTGTTTAAAGTAAAGGGTCGAGGGTACGACTGACGAGTCTCCTCAGTCACGCTTCACAGGCAGAATTATTGAGGTCGTTAAACACACTTGAAGGAAATGCAAATGCATTTTAACGGGTCAGTCCATGATTAGCACCTCGTGTGAACGAGGAATTCTCCCATCATTCCCCACGACTGTCCTCCTTCTGTGTGAGTCTGTGGCCCAGTTCTTCTTCTGCTCTGGTGTTTTCTGCAGAATCTCATGAATGGATGTGAGACGGGAGATTCAGAGTCGATTCGTTTCACTGTTTATTGATTGTCTGATGTAAAATATTGTGGAAAATAAGTCAAAATTGCAATATTGAGTCACATCTGTGTACAATTTAGTATCACTGAGATACTATTATAGTTTTTATTTGGGTTGGGACAATACTATCAGTGCATCGCAATTCTTTTCTAATATTTTCCAAATGCATCGCAAATCGATTCTGAGCTTAGTTTTAACAGCAGATGGCGCTCTAGACTAGTTTTTAAGCACACGCTCAAATGCTCATGAAGAAGAGCGCTCGAGCGTTCGGCTGAATCTGAGAATGTGCTTGAACCTCAGAAGCTTTTATGACGCGAGATTAATGTAGCTCACTGCGAACACGTGTAATTCGCGTCAAACTTTTCAAAGTTTATGAATGATTATTTTATTGAAGGTTGGTGTGTGTCAGGAATTGGAAGGAAGCAGAGTACGACTGTTTCTAAAGCACACAGCGCCACCTGCTGTTGAAAACTAAGCTCAGAATCGATTCGAGAGAGAATCGCGATACAGAATCATTTCTCGATTCACGATGCATCGATGTCTTGTCCCAGCCCTAGTTTTTATTAATATTTTTTATTTGTGTATTTTCCATTGTCATTTAAATCTTTGGTTAGTTTTAGTATTTTTTTTAAATATGTCTATAAAGTTCTGTTTTAGTTTGAGTTATTTTAGTGCATAAAGTTGAATTTAGAGGTTGCATTGGCAACTAGCTGACATAAAATGGAAGTTTTTCATATATTTTATTTTATTTCAGTTATTTACATTCATAACATTCGTTGTATTTCAACACAAAAATCAACAACAAAATGTTTTAGTTTAACTATAATGGCCTTGGTATAGATCACACATTCTTTGTTATTCTTGCTTTCTTTCTTTTTTTATTTCGAACAACAACTAATAAAAAATAAAATGAAATAAAATATGAAAATACAATAATTGTGTTACCACATAAAAAACAAAACAATATCTACGAATAATCATCAATTAATTGATTATTACATTACATTATTACATTCATAAATAATATAAAATATAGTTTAATAAAACTTAATGTTTACAAATACTATGAACATGTATTTCCACTCCACAACAAATCCTTTAAATATAGCGTTATTCAGAACAGAACAGCAATGGAAAAATATAAGTATAAAACAAACATTCAGATGATTAAAAATGTGACATATTCTGGAAATAGTAAAAAATCGCTGGTAAAAATACGTTTTGAGAAACATCAATCTTTAAAAAGATATTCATGAGTTGGTTTGAGGCCCTTGACAAGTAAATGAAATGAGCATTTCTATGTTTTTCCTCACAGTTCATTTCAGCAGTATGATTTTATATTTATATTCATCATTTGACGTTCATGTTAGTGCATACGCTGACAGGAAGTCGTCATTTGACGATGTTGCGTCTGATTTTAAACCAGTTTAGTGTTGCTTTAATCGGATCGTGTCGTGAGGTCGAGAGGTCGTGTGTAAGTCCGGTGTAAGTTGTTGAACATGTTTCTACGCTGACCTGAGGCGCTTTAGCAGTTTCTGTTCCAGAGAAAGAGACATTCAGTATTTACACACGCTTAAAATAATTCCATTAGTTTTTCATAATCTCATAATCCTATTTTGCACTCTCAATAATCTCATGCAGGAAAGTAATGAAATCACTCTTTACCTGCAGAAGTGTACTGCGATCTACAGTAAAATAATCTTTTTTTGCATCACAATAATAAACATTTGTGATAAAAATCTTCATGCTAGATATTTTATTCTTTCGAAATATTGACAGTTTTGATCAGTTTGATTCGACACACACCACTTCCTCCGGGTCTGTCCAGGGTTTGCTCAAGTAAACACGGGCGGTTCTGTCCGGGTCAGTGATGCGTCTGATGGACGCGCTGTAGATTCGAGATGTTTTCCACATCTTCATCCACATTCCAAAGTGCAAATATCTGTGTTATGCAAGACACGACCGCTGGCTTTGTTTCGGCCTTGGTTCCCAGCGCTCCACAGCAGTGTGTGTTTGAACACGCATGATCACACAACCCTGAGAAAACACAACAGCCGTTCTTTACTGCGCAATGTTGCCCTGGAACGCCTCCATCTTGAGTTTCCTTCACAGTATTCCTCATTTAAATAATGCGCAGAATAAAGGGGCGGGGCCTGCTTGAGTTAGTTAGTACTGTGTTGAATCTGGAGGTTATGGTAACGTCAAGATAACATGCACATGATTCCTAGTAAAATCGTTCATCAACGTGATGATCATGGTCTGTATCATGTGTTTATAAAGTTAATCTGATGGTGGTTTCTGTCATGACCAGACTTGAGCGTTCTCTTCCGTCACAGTCGGGCCGCTTGCCCAACATGCCATTTAGAGACGGTGAAGAATTCCAGACATTCCAGGAAAACACACAGTAAACAAAGGAAAACGGTCACATGGTGAGAAACTCTTCAGGACGAGATTAGTGGGTCAGTTCAGTTCAGCATTTGGTTTGTCATCAAATCAAAGTCTGTTTCAAGCTAAAAGAGGATCAAACGCACACGCATAATTATAACATGTTCAAATGATCAAATTTAAGGCCATAAAAAGTCTTGAATTAAAGGGTTAGTTCACCCAAAAATGAAAATAATGTCATTAATTACTCTCCCTCATGTCGTTACACACCCGTAAGACCTTCATTCATCTTCAGAACACAAATTAAGATATTTTTGATGAAATCCGATGGCTCCGTGAGGCCTGAGCAATGACATTTCCTCTCTCAAGATCCATTAATGTACTAAAAACATATTTAAATCAGTTCATGTGAGTACAGTGGTTCAATATTAATATTATAAAGAGATGAGAATATTTTTGGTGCGCCAAAAAAACTAAATAACGACTTATTTAGTGATGGCCGATTTCAAAACACTGCTTCAGGAAGCTTCGGAGCACAAATGAATCAGTGTGTCGAATCATGATTCATGATTCTCGTGGCTTTATAATATTAATATTGAACCACTGTACTCACATGAACTGATTTAAATATGTTTTTAGTACATTAATGGATCTTGAGAGAGGAAATGTCATTGCTCAGGCCTCACGGAGCCATCGGATTTCATCAAAAATATCTTAATTTGTGTTCTGAAGATGAACGAAGGTCTTACGGGTGTGGAACGACATGAGGGAGAGTAATTAATGACATTATTTTCATTTTTGGGTGAACTAACCCTTTAAATAGATCGTTCACAGTTTAAAGTTAAATGGAGTTTTGGGTAAACAGACTTTCAGTGGGTTGTTATTAGATGAACAAAAATCTTAAGAGTTCAGAACGACATGAGGGCGAGTAAATGATGACAGAAATTTCATTTTTGAGTCAAATATCCCTTTAAATTTGTTGAGGGAAAAATCAATCAATGAATACCAATGCTGATGAATTATGACAAGGTTTACTTCATGATGTTTATATTTCAGACTTCTGACCTGAACCATTTCTGAATCATCTCTCCAGAGTGCGTATGAATTAATATTTGAAATATGCTTGTTGCAGGCTCAGATCGCATTCCTGCAGGGAGAGAGGAAAGGCCAGGAGAACCTGAAGAAGGACCTGGTGAGGCGGATCAAAATGCTGGAATACGCTCTGAAACAGGAGAGGTCAGTACAGCATCCCGGCTTGATTTTAATCATCCAAACATTATTTACTTTGATTTATTTGATGATCAGTTCCCATCATTCCTCTCTCTCTGTGTCTCTCTGGGCTCATGATGAGTCATGCTCTGCTCGAATTATACGTGTTCTCTGTCATTCAGATGCAGGGAAACCTCTGAAAACTCATCTGCTGCAGCAGAAACACACCAGAATAGAGCCTTAAATCCTCCGGCGGTGAAAGTAATGACGGACTCTACATCAGCGCGCGCCCACAGCCTGTCAAACCCGTTTCTGCCTGATTAGTTTAATTTCTCTGTCCTCATAAAGCAGGATGAGATTCTGTGAGTGTTTCATGCGTTTGTCACGTCGAGCAAGAGCTTTATTAAGCAGTCTAACGTGAGTCCGTTGTTTACGGTTGCCAAGCAACGTCGCATTAATGTTGAAATCATCTGATGTGCGTCACTGGATGAAGCTCATTCAATCTGGATTTACTAGATGTTATCCTTTAAATCAAGTCTATGGCTGCAAGTAACTATTATTTTGTTTTCTGTATTTTATTTTAAAATTTTTGACATCCTGCCCATGTTTTTCTTCAGTGCAGATTGTTATAAAAAAAGAATATACAGTACAAAAAATTTGGAACCACTAAGATTTTTAATGTTTTTAAAAGAAGTTTCGTCTGCTCACCAAGGCTACATTTATTTAATTAAAAATACAGTAAAATACAGTAATATTGTGAAATATTATTACAAATTATAATAACTATGTACTATTTAAATATATTTGACAATGTAATTTATTCCTGTGATCAAAGCTGAATTTTCAGCATCATTACTCCAGTCTTCAGTGTCACATGATCCTTCAGAAATCATTCTAATATGCTGATCTGCTGCTCAAGAAACATTTATGATTATTATCAATGTTGAAAACAGTTGTGTACTTTTTTTTTTTAGGATTCCTTGATGAATAGAAAGTTGAAAAGAACAGCATTTATCTGAAATACAAAGCTTCTGTAGCATTATACACTACCGTTCAAAAGTTTGGGGTCAGTAAGAATTTTTATTTTTATTTTTTTGAAAAGAAATTAAAGAAATGAATACTTTAATTCAGCAAGGATGCATTAAATCAATCAAAAGTGGCAGTAAAGACATTTATAATGTTACAAAAGATTAGATTTCAGATAAACACTGTTCTTTTGAACTTTCTATTCATCAAATAATCCTGAAAAAAAATATTGTACACAAATATTTTGTACAATTGTACACATTAAATGTTTCTTGAGCAGCAGATCATCATATCAGAATGATTTCTGAAGGATCATGTGACACTGAAGACTGGAGTAATGATGCTGAAAATTCAGCTTTGATCACAGGAATAAATTACTTTGTCAAATATATTCAAATAGAAAACAGTTATTTAAATTGTAATAATATTTCGCAATATTAATGTTTTTTACTGTATTTTTAATTAAATAAATGTAGCTTTGGTGAGCAGACGAAACTTCTTTTAAAAACATTAAAAATCTTAATGGTTCCAAACTTTTGGACTGTACTGTGTATTGCTATCAAGCAGTTACTTGCCACATTAATATTGAATATTGAGTTTTGGAGCATTAAATGAATGCTTTGTTACATTCGAATCTATCTGATAAATTTTATCAGAAATATTTTCAGTCTTTTGTCTAAAACGAGGTTATAACTGCAAATTTTGCTAATTTATTAATCTGTTATTTCTCAGAATACTTGGATGAAAAAGAACATTTTTGTATTATAGGCTGTCGATTTATTGCGTTAATTTGGTGTGATTAATTATAGAAATAACGTGACCTCTCCGTCATCTTACACTGATGCGGTTTATTTATGAACATGATGCAGGACGACCTGACGAAGGCTATTTGAACGCTGTTAAAATGCCACTAAAATTCAAGAAATGAGGGCAAAAAATGTCCCTGTATAAGATTTTGTCTCATATTTATATCATATGATAGTTTAGCAATATCACATGAGTAAAAGTGCTGTTTTTTCCGAACATCTGCAACTATGATAATGCTTTTATGCAATAGTTCAATAAACAAGTTAATATTGTTACATTTTAGACACAATATTGTCTGTTTTTGCTCACTTTCACCAATGAAAACTGTCCAAAACAAACCCTCAGCAGAAGGTGCTTCATTACTGAATGAATCTGTGGTTTTTAACGAATGGAGTGAGTCACTGATTCAATGACTCACTGGAAGGTCACATGCGTCATTCCTCAATGATTCAGGCGTTTGAATGAAGACAGTCGCTGCGGCTGAAATCAGAAATACTACAACTGAATTTGAACTTCACGATTGTTAAAGAAGTATGTTCTATATAGTATGAATGTAATCTGGACGTACTACGTCTTTATCATGTGACCTCACAGCATCAGTTGCGTCACTCTCCCGTGGCCTCATGGGATAGTAGAGCGTCCATCATAAGCACACTTCAGAATCTCTGCGAAAGTTGCGGGTCATCTGTTTTTCACATATTATATAGTACGAAAGTATTTGATTTTGGACGCAGCAAGTTGCAAGTGGCGGAAATTTTGTGCATTTAATTTTTCTTACATATTCATTCCACTTCCATTTTAAAAATACATGTTTTTTTCACACAATCTCCCGCAATGCAATGCTATCAAATGTATTAATATATTTAACAGTGACGTGCACTCGGTCAGGACAGATTATATGCAAAATCCTCACATGGATTTCTAACAGAAATATGTAAAGTATCCTCTCTCAATCTAACACCTGCAAACCATCAGATTTAGGCGAAATGTTCAGCAGTTATTAATGCCTCTGCTGAAAGCTCTTTAATTAGTTTTAGGTTTTAGGAATCTGAGACGCTTCCTGCGTGAGGGTTAGAGTTCAGCCTCATTTACCGTGGTATTCGAGCTATCCACGAAGGAAAGACTTCTCACATTCCGAGGCATTTATAGAATCTTCCTACACGTGTGTGCGGCGACTCCATGATGCGGGCGAGCTGCTGTCACCGTGGCAACGGAAGCTCTGAACCCGCGTTGTGTCTTTCTCTCCTCCGCAGGGCGAAGTACCACAAGCTGAAGTACGGGACGGAGCTCAACCAGGGCGACATGAAGCCTCCCAGCTACGACTCAGGTGAACCACACGTTTGTGTTGCGTATGCAAAAGATTTAGTGTAAAAAGAGCCTGATTTTTGCATGTAATTGAATGTAGAATGTGGTCAGACAGGAAGTTGTGCAAATATACTGTGATTGACAAGCATCCTGTGTGTGACCTTTCACCTTTAGATGAGGGCAACGAGAACGAGGCCCTCCCTGAGCCGCCCAACAGTCAGCTGAGCTGGAAACAGGGACGACAGCTGCTGAGACAGTGAGTGATGTCACACTTACACTGAAATCATGTGACGAATGAACTGATACATTAAAAAATACTCATGTAAGATCTCCAGCCTTTTACAGCTATTCAACACACACAAGATATTTTTAATATTTCTGCTGTAATTATGACCAGTGTTGTTATTACTGTTGACTAAAATTATTCAAAATAGAAATAAAGCTGAAATATTCAATGAAAATTAATATTTAAACAACTAAAAAATTTGAAATCTTGCCTAAAATAATGTACTAAAATTTTGTAAAACTGAAATGAAAATAAATGAGCAAAAAAAATAAAAATAAAAATGATAAAAGCACAGCAAAATTACAAAAAAGAAATAAAAATAAATTAAAACGGAATAAAAAAACAAAAATTTACAAAAGCAATAATTACAATAATCAGTAAATACTATAATATTGTATAAATAATATTAAAATTTGAAATTACAAAACTGTTTGTTTTCTATTTTTTTTATTAATAGAAATTGATGCGTTTAATGAATTCATTTTGTGATTCCAGAAATTAATATACGATGAATGCACAGATAAATTCAAAAATAGTTAGTATTATAACTAGTGTAATTTAGTATTAACTAAAACTATTCAAACTATTCAAGTTTTCGTCAATTGAAATAAAGCTGAAATAAAAATAAAAAATGAGAAATTTAAATTGGAAAAAAAAAACTTTAAATAAAGAAATTTTGCTTTAGCAGCTAAGTGAAATAAAATATAAGTTGAAGTACTAAAATGACTAAAACTGAAATTAAAACAAATGAAAGCTAAAAAGAAATATTAATAAAACAATGAAAATAACAAGCACAAAACAAAATTAGTAAAACTGAAATGAAATTAAGCTACATATATATAAAAAAAAACATAAAAATTACAAGCACAAACAAAATTAATCAAACTTAAATTAAAATTAAAACTGAAAATATACAAATGAAAGCTCATTCAAATGATTAATAAATACTATAATAGTAGAAATGAACCGATATATCGGCCAATAATCGGTATCGGCCGAAAAAAGCAACCAATAGTCAGGGCTGATATAACCTGTCAATCAAAAGAGGGTGGGAAAATGCTCTGAATTTGGGCTTTGTGTAAAAAAAAATGCTTAGAAATCAATTTGATGTTCAATATTAGTAGTAATTATATGAATTGATAACATTCAGAAAGTTAAGAAATATTAATTTAGTCAATGTGTATTCATTTTAATTTGAGTAATGTTTGTTTATAATTGATACCAGTTACTCTGAAAAAACTTGATGAAATGGAGAGAATAAAGTTTTATTTGCATTTCTTTAAAAATATAATAACCCCAAAATATCGGTATCGGCAGATATCAGTCTGAACAATTGGATATCGGTATCGGTGGAGAAATTTGGTATATAAATAATAAATCATTGTTTAAGTTTTTCCACTTTTTCTTTTTCAGAAATTGAAATATTAAATTAAGTAATTTTGTGATTCCATAAGTTTCCATTTTCTTCAATAAAAACAATAATTACTGAGAGCAGACAGAAATATGATTTACATCATCTTGATATTATTATATATGTTTTTTAGCATTTTAATTTAATCATATTGAGGTTGTTTTTAAGCAGTGAATAAGTGACAGGCAGAGGTAAAGCGGTCCAGGTCACTCCCACACTGACGCTTGAAGTTCTTCCACACCTCCGCGCTCTTATCTATTTATAAACACGTATATATTGAATTCTGCAGCTCTGACAGCTCATGCTTGTGTAATATTGATTGTTCTCACTGAGAAGATAACTTCTAACTTGACCATTCAGAACGAAAACAGTCAGCGTGACGTAATCCACTGTAATCTGAGACCGAGGTCAACCTGCTGAAGGATAAAAAATAACATTAATAATACAATAAAATTTGATTTCAAATAGAATAAAAATGTATTAGATGCAAAGTTTCGTTAATGTCTGCAACCAAGATGCAACGTTGTTAAAACTTTTAAGTTTGTTGTATAAGACATACTGTATAATTCATGATATATTAGTGCTAACACAGACACAAAACACCCACACGCTGACAAAGCATCATGGGAAAAGCCTTCACAGCCGTGTTTGTGCTCTGCTGACTAATGAGAGTTCGCTGGTTTCATTGATTTCACGAATCGCTGAATTATGTGTGTTTGTCGTGATGTTCTCTGTGTTTGACTGATTCAGACACTGATTCACTTCAGACTGATTCAGTCAAAGAATCAGTTCAGAGTTCATGAATCGTACATTGTTCACACTGTGTGTGTGTGTGTGTGTGACAGTAAGGCTGAATGAATGCAGGATTGTTTGGGCTCGTTCAGTTTCCTGTGCCTGGAGAGAGGCTGGTACAGCAGGAGACGCCACACTGCTCTCGCTCTTTCTCTCTTGTTTTCCTTCTTAAACTGCTGCTAAAGATTTAGTTCAGTCAGACTCTTTCCCTCACGGCGATAAAACACCGGAGAGCAGGACAGCAGTGAGCGAGGTCTGACCGCAGGTAATGTGATCGACACACAGACGCTGGGGTCTGATCTGAACGCGCGTGGAACGATAACAGCATCCCAACAGAGACTGTTTGTCAAGTTATTTGTTTATGCAAAATAGTTTGTATTCGATAATTTCTTGTTTTTATTCCTTTGATTTCAGGTTGAAATGTTCCTGTTTTTTCATGAGCGTCACAGTTTTTCCTGGTCTGATTATGAAAGTGTGTAAATATGAACTGCGGTTTGTGTTTCTCTCAGGTACCTGCAGGAAGTGGGATACACCGACACCATCCTGGATGTGAAGTCCCAGCGGGTCAAAGCGCTGCTCGGACTGGCCGGAGACAGCGGAGAGAGACCCGGAGACAAGCGGCCCGAACCCATGGTGAACGGGACCGAGCCGTCCTCGCTGAAGGACAGCACCAGCACCATGATCGGGTCAGTGGGTTCAGCAGGGTCACAGCGGCCGTCTGAAGCGTTCAGATCTGACCACATGACATCAGTCCATATTAGCTTGATTTATTAATTTATTTTTAAATATTTTTAAAGGTAAATCGGCCTATATTAACTATTTATTTATTAATTAGGTTATATATTTTTAGTTAAATCATTGAAGATAAATCTGCTTATATTAACTTTATTTATTTTTATTTAAATCGCTGAAAATAAATATGCCTATATTAACTTTTTTTTAATTAAATAATTTATGTTTATCTAAGTCTTTGAAAATACGTCAGCCTATATTAACTTTATTTATTATAAGTCATTTATTTATTTTTATTTAAATCAGTGATGGTAAATCGGCCTATATTAACTATTTATTTATTAGTTTATTTATTTTCATTTAAATCATTGAAGATAAATCTGCTTATATTAACTTTATTTTTTTTTTTTTTAAGATAAATTTGCCAATTTTAACTTTTTTTATTAATTAATTTTTTTTTTTTTTATTTAAATCTTTGAAAATACATCGACCTATATTAACTTTTTATTTTTTTTTATTATTTAAATCAGTGAAAATAAATTGGCCTATTTTAACTTTATTTATTTATTTATTTTTATTTAAATCAGTGATTGTAAATCAGCCTATAATTATATTTTGTTTATTTATTTATTTATTTATTTTAAATATTTTAAGATAAATCAGCCTATATTAACTATTTATTTATTAATTAGTTTATATATTTTCATTTAAATCGTTGAAGATAAATCTGCTTATATTAACTTTATTTATTAATTAATTTTTTTTTTTAAAATCACTGAAGATAAATTTGCCAATTTTTTTATGAATTTATTTATTTTTATTTAAATCTTTGAAAATACATCGACCTATATTAACTTTATTTATTATTTTTTAATCAGTGAAAATAAATTGGCCTATTTTAACTTTATTTATTTATTTATTTATTTATTTTTATTTAAATCATTGAAGATAAATCTGCTTATATTAACTTTATTTATTTTTATTTAAATTGCTGAAAATAAATATGCCTATATTAACTTTTTTTAATTAAATAATTATGTTTATCTAAATCTTTGAAATTCTGCTTATATTAACTTTATTTTTTAAGTAACTTATTTATTTTTATTTAAAACAGTGATGTTTTAAATAAAAAAATTTATTATTTATTAGCTTATTTTTATTATTGCACATGAATATTATTGCATCATTTTTTTCAAGTTCTATCCATAAACTCTAATATTGATGATTTTGAGAACAATTATTATAATATCACAATTTCTCCTTCTTTTCTACTGTGTCATCAGTGATATGATGAAAAACATTTATATTCATGGTAAGAAACAGAAATGATGTTCACTGTGTGAAAGGCTAACATGATGAACTGTCTCGAGAACAGAAAAGCCTGCTTTGATTTCCCTCTCATTGATCTCGTTCACTCACATGTCTTTATTTGTCTGGAACACAGTAAACCCGAGATGTCGGACTCGGCGACGGTGCTGGAAGCCTTCAAGTTCATCGAGAAAGCGGCGGCAGAGTTCAGCGATGAAGACGATGATGATGATAGTGAGGGACAAAACAAGACCATCGTCGACCTCGCCACCGTGAGTTGATGTTCACACACATTCAGAGGATGTCACGAAGCGCTGAGAACACGACACACGGAGAGAACATGCAGAAACTGACACTCGCCAGCTGCCGTCAGTCACACGTCCTGCTTCCTGTCCTCCCTCTCTCTCTCTCTCTCTCTCTTTCTCTCGGATAGATGGTGAGAAGGAAGGTGTCTCCGTCTCCCTCCTCTTCCTCAGCAGACATGAGTGATGATTTGGACACAGATGAAGTTCTGAAGGGCTTCGATTTCCTGGCCAATAGCGAGGACATGGAGGGCGCGTCCGAAACGTCTTCCTCTGGAGACAGAACTGACTGGGGTGAGAATAATAAACGGATGCAGAAATATGATTTATAGATTATACTGACAAATAAACAAAGTTTTAATTGACTACAGTTTAATTAAAGAACCGACTGTCTAAATAAACCGCGTCTGCAATTCAACACTTAAAGTGCCCCTATTACGCTTTTTGGGATATTATCTTTCGTGTAGTGTGTAACAGAGCCGTCTGTCAATGTAAAAGCTCTGCAAAGATCAATAACGTGCAGATAAATGGAGTTTTTGTCTCCCAAAATAAAGAATCGATTCTGAACTGCTGAAACGAGTCGTCAGTAATTCAGTCTCACTTCCTGCTGAACCTGAAACTAATTTACATAATGCCGCCTCTGGTCTTCATTGGCTGAGCAGCGTCTCTTTGCCCCGCCCTCAATCACTGTAGTCGTATTTGAGACTGGAAGAGTGATAATGAAGAGTGAATGAATATGATAATGAGCTTTTGGTTTCTGGCCAATCAGAGCAGAGCAGCTCTCAGAGAGGCGGGGTTTAGAGAGACCGAATCTTTGAACGAAGCGTTTCGGACACTGAGAGAGAAGAGCTGATGCATTATGAGAGAATTAAAGTGTTTTTTGACTTTGCATGAATGTAAAACTATTGTAGGAGACTCTAAAATAGAATAATAGGGGCACTTTAAAATGGAAGTTTGTTTCTGTCAGAGAATAAAAATATAATAAAAGTAATTGCGACTTTTTATCTCACAATTCTGTGTATTTTTTTTTTTTTTTAAAAGTGAGAGATAAAACATTGAATTTCTTTGAAAAATTCAGAGCGTTTTGGGGGATTTATCTGTAGATTCAGTGCTGATGTGTTGCAGAATTATTCTGTGCTGTTTTTCCGGCATCATACAGGATCTTCAGAACATTCAGGAACACGAGCTCGTCTTTCTCACACACGACTGGTTTCATTGTAGTCGATTGCAGTGTTTGATTTCAGAACGGCTGCACAGCATTGAATGCACTGGATGTCCCTGTAGATTGTGTTTGATTTACTGTCTCCTTGTGTGTTGCTCCACACACACACACACACACACACACACTCCCTGCCCTCCAGATCCCATCTCTGTTGAGTCTCTGAAGAGAATTGGACTGATTTTTCTACCCAGAATCCCCGTTCACACGTCCATCTCCCCCTGCAGATCGATGGGTTTTTACAGTCTCGTCTGTGGTTTAGATTAAATCGTGCTGAAAACTGCAGCTCAGACTTTCAGACCGTTGCCAAAACTAGTTCATGACTTAAGCACTATTCTGGAAGGGTGGCGTCAGTCACATGATAATAATGCAGGCGTGACGTTGAGGAACAGTGCAAACACCATTATAACGGCCCTTTTTAACTGCTTTTCCCAATTAGACTGTTGATTTCATATTCCTCTCCATCTTATTTGTAACTTGAATGTCATTCGCTTCAGTTGTTTTGGCTGAACAGAAACGGCCCGTTTCACTCTTAGTAGGAAAGGTTCTGTATAAACTCTTGACTCAGTTTTAAAGAACACTTTATGCTAAAACAGTTGGGTGTAAGGAGAAATGTCTTAAATGATTGCATAATGTTTAATGAGTTATTTCTCCTGATGATAAAGTAGCTGTTTACTTCATAAAATTTAATCTAAATAAAAAGTTAATTAAAACAAAATTAATTTATTATTACAACTAACTTCATAAAATAATCAAGCACACTAGCGCCTGCCCACTTTTTCAGTGGCATTGGTATTTTTTCCATTAATCTTTCCCAAAAAAAGTCTTCATTAAAGCGTTATATACCGAACCGACGAACTACGAGGAGAATCTCAACACTACAAACTCTGATCTGAAGCCAAAAAAGGTTTGAAAATCTGACAAAAACACAAGACTGTGAACTACAGATCTCATGAATCACTGTGAACAGAATTAAAAACAATGTGGAAGTATAAAAATACTCATTATATATATAAAAACAATATATTTCATGTTTATTGCAAAATATGCATATATACAGTACAGTCCAAAAGTTTGGGACCACTAAGATTTTTAATGTTTTTAAAAGAAGTTTCGTCTGCTCACCAAAGCTACATTTATTTAATTAAAAATACAGTAAAAACAGTAATATTGTGAAATATTATTACAATTTAAAATAACTGTTTTCTATTTGAATATATTTGACAAAGTAATTTATTCCTGTGATCAAAGCTGAATTTTCAGCATCATTACTCCAGTCTTCAGTGTCACATGATCCTTCAGAAATCATTCTGATATGATGATCTGCTGCTCAAGAAACATTTAATGTGTACAATTGTACAAAATATTTGTGTACAATATTTTTTTTTTTCAGGATTATTTGATGAATAGAAAGTTCAAAAGAACAGTGTTTATCTGAAATCTAATCTTTTGTAACATTATAAATGTATTTAATGCATCCTTGCTGAATAAAAGTATTCATTTCTTTAATTTCTTTTCAAAAAAATAAAAATAAAAATTCTTACTGACCCCAAACTTTTGAACGGTAGTGTATAATGCTACAGAAGCTTTGTATTTCAGATAAATGCTGTTCTTTTCAACTTTCTATTCATCAAGGAATCCTAAAAAAAAAAGTACACAACTGTTTTCAACATTGAAAATAATCATAAATGTTTCTTGAGCAGCAGATCATCATATCAGAATGATTTCTGAAGGATCATGTGACACTGAAGACTGGAGTAATGATGCTGAAAATTCAGCTTTGATCACAGGAATAAATTACATTGTCAAATATATTCAAATAGAAAACAGTTATTTTAAATTGTAATAATATTTCACAATATTACTGTTTTTACTGTATTTTTAATTAAATAAATGTAGCTTTGGTGAGCAGACGAAACTTCTTTTAAAAACATTAAAAATCTTAGTGGTCCCAAACTTTTGGACTGTACTGTATATACAAACATTTATGTATTTTGAGAGCATAGCGAGATTACATCATTGGCAATGCTTCATGGGAGTGGGTGGAGTTAAAGAGATCTTTTGGCGCATTTTGCTAATTTCGTCTCTGATTTGTGGGATTTTCTGAACAGCATCATGGGAAATGTAGTTTTTCCGCATGGTTATTTTAAAACGAAGCAGATTCAACAGAAGCAAATACCATCTGCTGCGCACTATATGAAGCACTGACGGATCCCTGTAAGGTTACATACAGAACCTTGTCTTCGAAGAGGCTGTTTAGTTAAAAACGTAAAACTTTTTACAGAACAATGATATTTGCAGCTTTTACCTGAGACCGCTACGCCGAACTCGAACACTTCTTACTGGCTGTTTAGTGGTCATGTGTTCAAGACACTCAGCAAATAAACACATTTGTGAGCTCGTGAGTTGTGCAGTGTGCACAAGTGGCGCTGTTTCGTTACGCGTTTGGCGCGTTTCCTTGGCCTAAAATCTAATATTGACATTGTGAAACTGCACGATTTGTAAATTATGCGTGGCGGTCCACATATAATATATTTTAATAGACGAGCTGCGGGTCATAATTTGGACACCCCTGGTCTATAGGCTCGTAATGTTTCTTTACCGAGTGACATCGCCATCTACTGGCCTGGAAGCAGAATACAGCGTTTTTAATAATTTTCCCATTCATTTGTGTGAATGGGGATCATTTTGACAACATTGACGTCTGTACGTGAAAAACTGCAAAGGAAAAACTTTTCCGTTTTTAGTACATTGTTGTTTTATAAGTGTATGTTCCTCACGCACCTTCTGTTCTCGCGGCAGTTCAGTGTATTTCTATGGCATCGCTGTGGAAGAGAATTCAGCTGCTGAAGTGGATTTACTTATTGTAGAGCAGAGCTTCCCAAACTTCCGAGTGGTAAGGCCCCCCCAAAAACATAGCAAAAGCTCCACGGCCCCACCCACCACCCCCCCGCCCCGCCCATTATAAACAAATATATAGATCAGTAGTATATATATATATATATATATTTGTATATTAGATATATTTCATAAAGTCTCTGTGCACAAAATTATCATCATTTATTAACCAGTTTGTAAGAAACTACCATAAAATGTAATATTTTTATATTCCTGTGAAAGATGACGTAAACATTCTTTACAAATATATTTAAAGAGTTCATTTGCAAAAACAGATAACTCAGTTTTTATGAATTCTCACAAATCATGTTTTTTATCAATCAAACTGCAGTTGGGTTGTTTTGATTAAGTAATAACTCCAAAAAATACAGGTAACTTACAAAATTAAAAGTATGTAAAAAAAAATTTTAAAAAAATTTAAAGGTTTTAGCAAAAGCAGATAACTCCAACAGTCGTTTTTTGGCAAAAGCAACTCCACATTTCATGTTTCAGAGTTAAACAAAACCAAGTAATTTAAAACGCACTCAAACACACACACATCCACACACTTCTGCATGCATGCGCGCGCGCACACACAAACGCAAAAGGACAAACAAGGGTTCAGCATGTAAAAGTCGTGTAAGGTGTACAAGGACTTGCAGGAGTCGAAATTATAAATCCTCGATCACATTTAGTCAGATTTGACTAAAATACCGGCTTTTTGACAAAACGGAAAATAAGTAATGTATCTCACCTCGCTCTAATGTGAAAAAATAATGTTTTTATATGTTTTATGTTTGTGTAATAAGGAGGGAAGAAATCACATTTCAGAACAATTAGAATATTTTAATTTTTTTAATTATTTTAATATCTTGATTTAGCCTATCCACGGCCCCCCTGCAATACCCATAGTTTGGGAAGCACTGTTGTAGAGTTAACGAAAGTTTCAGTGTTTGAAGCGGATGTCAGAATATCAGTAGACCGGGAAGATTTCAAAACGAGCAGTTCATTCATAAATCCGTAAGATCTTACCTTCATGCTGTGGAAACACAAACCGGAAGAGCGCAGCGCTGAAATATGTGAATTATTTGTT
This sequence comes from Chanodichthys erythropterus, assembly GCF_024489055.1. Lineage (NCBI taxonomy): Eukaryota > Metazoa > Chordata > Actinopteri > Cypriniformes > Xenocyprididae > Chanodichthys > Chanodichthys erythropterus. Next base: position 554,937 of record NC_090226.1, read on the forward strand.
TTAATTTAATACCATGATCAAACACACACTGGTCTGTAGAGCAAGGAACGAATCCTTCCCACGTGACACTAGAGTCGTGGCGTATAACAGTGTCTTCCTCCCTCCTCCGTGTAGAGAAGGAAGAGCAGAGCCCCTCGTCTGAGTCCTGGGACGTGGATGAGGGTCTGATCTCTAAACTCAAGGAACAGTACAAGAAGGAGCGCAAGGGCAAGAAAGGGGTGAAGAGTAAGTCGGACAGGAATTTCCCGCTCGCCGTCTCTTTCTTTCATCACTGCTTCCTCTTCTAGTGGTCAACCGATGTCGGCTTTCAACCACTGATATCTAGAGAACAGGAAGGCCAACAGGCTGTAAATATGGATGAATCTCACAAAATCCTGCCCGGGTCATGCATTTCAGTGAATATATGTATATGTAAGGATGATTTTTTGCATTATTTTCACACCCAGTTTTCATTACTGGTGAGTTTAATACAATATTTATTATTTTACTGTAGAAATTTAATGTAATATTTTTTTATTTCATTGACAATGCATTGAAGGACAACAAATGCTAACATGATGCACAAATACATTGTATTTTTTCACATTAAAAACATGCCTGCATCTTGTAAATCATGATAACAGTGTGCTAGAACATGTTAATAACATTTATATTGACGTATTTGAGTAAAAACTTCAAGCTTTTCAGAGTTTTTCAGACAAGGCTTTGTCAAGCCAACATCACAGTTTGTCATCAGCTAGTTATTACCAGCAATTTCTGAGTTTTGGTTTCAATGTTTTTAGTGCATATGAACTTTTGTGTTATTTTCATGACAATTAAACATATTTAACCCTAAATTCTCATTAGCACATTGCTGATGATTTGATGGTCCTCAAAATAGGCTTAAATTTCTTTATGCAAAATATATATATATATAATTTTTTTTGAGGAAATCTGACCCGAACATGTCTGGACAGGTTTTGTGAGATTCAGTATAAGTTTATCTATTAATTCAAAGATGTTTAAAAATGGAAACCAATTTCCATTTCTAGTCATCGGCCAACAAGTCACAGTGTTATAGGTCAATTATTGGTCGTTTAATTGGCCTGATATATCGGTTTATCACTAATTTCTTCTTAATTTCTTTCTCTCAAAAATCATTAGTTTGACAAACAAAAATCCAGCAGCTCTCTTCAGTACTTCCGTCACTCATCCGTCTTCATGTGTCTGTCCTGTCCTCCACTCCTCCTTTGCCTCTTTTCTCTCTCTCTTTTCATCCGTTAAACCGGCGCAGCTCGGAATAAACGCGTCCAGCACCTGCTCGCTGTTTGTTCTGTTCTCCATCATCTCTTCTTTTAGGATCCAGCTGCATCTCTCACACAACTGCTGTTTCTTTTCTCCTGTTTGTTGTTTCCGAAGCGCTTTACTGCTCACTTCTGTTGCATTTTATGCTGGTGCTCCAAAGGGGGTGTGGTTTGTTAGCTCCGCCCAAGTGGGTGTGTATATAAATCAGGCTCCACCCCTTCTGCTTCCATTGTAAGAAAGGAAAGATTGGACATCAGTCGCTCGCTTACCTCCTCAAATTTTCTTTCACTAATTTTTCTCCACTGCTTCATGTCATTTCATCTGTGCCAAATCCCCGGGATCAGAACACAGTCCACCTTTAAAGTTAATGTTAAAGCAGAAATGATTGGAAAAGTCTGGTTGAGGTGGGCAGAATTCTGTCGGGGAGTTTTATACCCACGGAAGTAAATGAAAGGTGCTTGTTTTGTGTTTGTAGGGCCGAACAGGTGTAAACTGCAGGACATGCTGGCTAATCTGCGTGACGCAGAGGATTTGTCGTCCATCCAGCCTCCGGTGGCGCCGCCGGTCCGTCCCAGCCTGCCCCGTCTCAACGAGCATCAGCTGGGCCGCACAGATGAGGGTATTTCTGCCTCCGTCACAAACATGATCCACTTCAGCCCTGTGCAAACAGCTCATGTGTGTGATTGTGTTGCAGTCGAAGCGCTGACGTTCCCTCCCTCCTCGGGAAAGTCCTTCATCATGGGAACGGACGAGGCGCTGGAGAGCGAACTGGGTCTCGGAGAACTCGCCGGACTCACGGTGGCCAACGAGGCCGAGAATCTGTCCTACGACGTGAGTATAGTGTGTGATTATAAAATATCATACAGATGTGAACATATCAGATATGAGTCCGTTTGAACAGACCAACTGCTGCACTTACTTACTGAACTCAATATATGACCACAGCCTTAGACACAATGAGTGGATTCAGGACTGTCATGTGACTCTGGCTGTGTTCAGAATGGTGTGAAACATTATACATCATAACCTCATTATATGACATGTTTAATTCAGTAAGTGTCATCCAGGTATCATCCCTGAAATAAATAGAATTATTTTGCATTTTTAATCCAATTTTTTTTAAGTATATAAATGTATATATTTTATATATTAAAGTCAGTTTTATTATAGTTTTATTCATATTTTGAATTAGCTTTTATTTTTATATTTTCATGTTAATTTTAGTTTAATCTTTAGTGCATTTGTCATTTTATTAATTTTTTTTTATTTTTACAAATATTTATTTATTTATTTATTTAAATTTTTTTTAGGTTTTTTAGGTTTAATGTATTTTTATTGCAGCTTTAGTTTTTTTTTTTTTTTTTTTCATTTAATAATTTTAGTGCATCAACTTAAACTTATTTCAGTTTATTGCCAAGGCATGATTAGTATTTATATTTTATTTTAGTTCAGCTTTATTTTAATTAAAGAATGTTTTTAATAGTTTTAGTTAATAGCCCTGATTAAAGTATATATTATAAAATGTCAGAAAACAAACTCTGCACACTACAGCTGCAAACAACCATTTACTTAAAATATTAATAATGTTTTACTTGCATTTCTTGGGCTGAGCATCTACAGGGATGTGTGTGCTTTTTTAATGCTTTAATTAGGGCTGTCAAATGATTAAAGTTTGAATCTAATTAATTACACGATGTGGCGATTAATAATTATAATTAATCAAATCTGGCTGAGAAATGAGAAATTATTGGCATTTAAAGTCATTATTGTGTTAAATGAGAAAAGCATCAAATAGTCATTACAAAAAATTGCTTTAGAAAAAAAGTATGCATAGAATTTATTACACATAAACTTTTAGGCTTCAGCAGCCATGAGGGCAAGTAAATGATGACAGAATTTAAAGTTTTGTGTGAACTATACCTTTAATATTGGGAATATGAAATACATTTTTTTGAAATGATACTCTAAATAAGAAACTAAAACTGCCAGTAGGTGGCGGTAACTGTCTAAACGAGATTCATTTGATTCATTCAAACAGCTGATTCATTCAGGGCTTAAGGAATTTTAACGCATTATTTTTAACTAATTAATTAACGTGTTAAATCAAGCCCTGGTTTTAAGATATATTAAAATCACGTTATTATTTTCAGTTTGTTCATCACAGAGGAAAATGTGTTTGCAACTTTTCTCAGATCACTAACAACAAAGATGCCCTGCGGAAGACGTGGAACCCCAAGTTCACCCTCAGGAACCACTTCGACTCCATTCGCGGTCTGGCGTTCCACCCCATCGAGCCGGTTCTGATCACGGCGTCTGAGGACCACACGCTGAAGATGTGGAACCTGCAGAAAACCGCTCCGACCAAGAAGTCAGAGCGCCAGTCTTATTTCACTAGTATTTCTATCCTGTACTGTACTGTAATCCTGTCTGTGCTTGGCTCCGTATGAACGCTTCCTGACACTCTTGTGCTCGTTGTTTCAGGTGTGCAGCTCTTGATGTGGAGCCCATCTACACGTTCAGGGCTCACAGGTACATCACCTGTTACCTTCAGATCTTATTATAGTTTTCAGTCACAGAGACCTGGAGGTCAAAACATCTGCAGCACAGGCCTGTCAATTTTCCATTCGTTTAAAGCCATGAATATTTAGATCACCTCTCAAAAGAAGAAAAATATGTGAATTTTTTTGCACCCGCAGGACATTCTAAAACACTTAATGTGAAAATCTCTTAAGTGATATTAACCCTTATAGGGTCTTTTTAGACCCCAAACGACGTTTGCTAAAATATATTAAAAAAAAATGTTCTTTTTGTCCAAATGACATGAAACTTTGTACAGTTGTTAACACTTTCTAGATCTACAAATAAAAAATTATTTTAAATTATATCTTTAGGGTCTCTAGAGAAAATGTAATTTAGTAACAAAATAATATTTTTTTAAAAAACAAATGTAATTTTACTCTGTTTATTAATGTTTTTACTTCACATTTGTGCACTTTTTGGAAGATTTACCATATCTTTTAAATTTATACAAATAAATAAATACATATTTTTAAATAGGTTTTTATACAAAAACAGCTTTTTATGTAAAATTCACTTTATAAAGACCGATAAAGACCCACATCTGTAACTTTCATTCATGGGGATAACATGGATAATTTGACATGCTTTAGTGTGAGATTTTTGCCCATCTTTTGGAAAATGCAGTTTTAAAAGTAAAAAATGATCACTTTATCCAGCAGATGGCAGCAGAGCTCCACTATTTGCTGTTTGACTGACTGAAAGGATTTTCAGTTGGATTCATATCTAAATATTATGAAATCACAATTATAACAATAAAAAAACTTTTTGTCAAAGTTTAGCATTTTTTTTTTTGTACTGAAATAAATCAGTTTTTCAAAAATGTTGATTTTGAGGATGAATTTTGTCCATTTGGGGTCTCATAATGTAACAATACTGAAAAAACTTTTTTTTTTATTATTATTACAAAAAATGTTAAACATTGACAAAATGTAATTTTTATTGTCATAATTGTAATTTCATAATATTTAGATATGAATCCAGCTGAAAATACTTGTGTAAAGATGTCTTTCAGTCAGTCAAACAGCAAATAGTGGAGCTCTGCTGCCATCTGCTGGATAAAGTGATCAGTTTTTACTTTTAAAACTGCATTTTCCAAAAGATGGGCAAAAATCTCACACTAAACCATGTCAAATTATCCATGTTATCCCCATGAATGAAAGTTAGAAATGTGGGTCTTTTATGAAGTGAATTTGACATAAAAAGCTGTTTTTGTATAAAAACCTTAAAAATTAAAAAAATATATTTATTTATTTATATAAATTTAAAAAATATGATAAATCTTCCAAAAACTGCACAAATGTGGAGTAAAAACATTAATAAACAGAGTAAAATTACATTTGATTTTTTTTTAAAAAAAAAACAATTATTTTGTTACAAAATTACATTTTGTTGTCTGGGGTCCCCGAGGACCCTGAGAGTGACTTCCCAAAGGAAGACCGCACAAGGGTTAAAAGATCAGATTAATGTAAACATTTGTACATTGTCCTGCTGTGGTCCGCAGGGGTCCGGTTCTGTGTGTGGTGATGAGCTCCAGTGGAGACCAGTGTTTCAGCGGAGGTTTGGACGGATCCATTCAGAGCTGGAACACTCCGAACCCGAACATCGACCCCTATGACTCGTACGGTACGCTGCGGTTCACGCAGAGCGAGTGTGAGTCTGTGAATGTGTGTCTGACTCTCTCTCTCTGGCTGTAATAGAGCCGTCTGTGCTGCGGGGGGCGCTGTGCGGACACACAGATGCAGTGTGGGGATTGGTCTACAGCTCGGCTCATCACAGACTGCTGTCCTGCTCCGCCGACGGGACGGTGCGGCTGTGGAACGCTGCAGATGCTGCTCCTTCCATCGCCGTCTTCAACGAGAACAAAGGTGCCGCTGGAGAGAGAGAACACACAGATCAAACATTTTATTATTGTATTTTGTTATATTTTAAAATAATGATCTTTTTTTGATGATGGTTAGATGATATCATCATTGAAGCTGACCCCAAATTAACACAACATATAACATAATAAAAGTCTTAAAGAATGATTTGCTACACTTCAGTTTACAAAAAATACAAATTATTTTATGTTTTTATTTTATTTGATGAATGAATGATCTTTTTTGTTTGTTTTATTACTGTCATTAATGATGATGGTCAGATGATATTAGGATTGAAACAAACCACAAAATAACAATCTTATAACATAATAAAAGTCTTTAAGAATTAAAGAATGATTTACGGCATGCCAGTTTAAAAAATATATATAATTATTTATATATTTTATTATTTTATTATTGTATTATTTAAAAAAAAAATGTTACATTGAAACGCACGCCAAAATAACATAACATTACATAATAAAAGTCTTAAAGAATTAGAAAATGACTTAAATATATATTTATACACTACCAGTCAAAAGTTTGGAAGCATTACTATTTTTAATGTTTTTGAACTAAGTCTCTTCTGCTCATTAAGGCTGCATTTATTTCATAATAAATACAGAAAAAACTAAAATATTATGAAATATTATTACAATTTAAAATTATGGTTTTCTATTTTAATATTCTTTAAAATATAATTTATTTCTGTGATCTAAGCTGAATTTTCAGCATCATTACTCCAGTCTTCAGTGTCACATGATCCTTCAGAAATCATTCTAATATGATGATTTGATGTTCAGTTATTATCAATGTTGGAAACAATATTTTTTAGGAACCTGTAATACTTTTTCATTATTAATTGATGAATAAAAGGTTAAAAAGAACAGCATTTATTCAAAATGTTCTAACAATATAAATCTTTACTATCACTTTTTATCAATTTAACACATCCGTGTTGAATAGAAATATTAATTTCTTGCAAAAAAAAAAAGAAAGAAAAAAAATTACTGAACCCAAACTTTTGAACGGTAAAATATAAAAAAACATAATAAAAAAAAAAAAACATTTCACAATATTGTATTTATTATGAAATATAAATTCAGCCTTAATGAGCATAAAAGACTTTGTTCAAAAACATTAAAAATGCTTCTAAAATTTTGACTGATAGTGTGTGTGTGTGTGTGTATATATATATATATATATATACACACACATATATTATACTTCTTTTTATTTATTTTTTTTATGAATAATCTTTTGTTGTTGTTGTTGTTTTTTAACTTCTCTCTTGTAAACTGACTGAACCGTTTATTCTGTGCTCTTCAGAGCTGGGCGTCCCGTCGTCCGTGGATCTGGTCTGCAGTGATCCGGCTCACATGGTCACGGCGTTCAGTAACGGCAGGATGGGCATCTTCAACATGGAGACCCGGCAGCTGCTTCTGGAGCTCGAGTCGCAGACGGCCGGAAAACCCGGTAATATTTCCACATACGACACGTCACAGCGTCAGGAGGTTCATCACATGTTCAGCACTGCTTCTGCAGATACAAGCACGGTTTCATATGAATTTTTCCAGACGTTCATTCTTTAAGATCATAGTTGGAATTCTATTTGTAAATAATTGATAACACTTTATAAAACTTCTGCAGCATGTTTTAATCTTATTTATTTACATACACTAGTATCTTATCAATTCGAGTAAATGTAAAACAGCCCCATAAATCTCACTAGAAGATGGTTTTGCATTATGAGCGACTGGTAAAGTCCCATGATCCTCTCTGTTCTGTTTGATCTTCAGATGCGCCGTGTCAGATCAATAAAGTCCTGAGTCACCCGACGCTGCCCGTCACCGTCACGGCGCAGGAGGATCGGCACATCCGGTTCTTCGACAATAACACCGGTATAGAAACAGCTTTACTCACGAGATGATTATTATTATTATTATTATTATTATTATTATAATTATGATATATACTGTTCTTATGTTGATGCTCTTCTCAGGCAAGTTGATTCACTCTATGGTGGCTCATCTTGACGCTGTCACCAGTCTCGCGGTGGATCCCAACGGACTCTATCTGATGTCTGGCAGTAAGTACTCTTCATGGAAACACCTTCACTGCTGTTCTTTGAAGGTCATAAAGACCATAAAAACATTTTGCTTTGCTTATATTGTTCCGTTTCTTATGTCAGTTTATCATCCTGACGATTTTCTTGCATTTCCATGCTTTTGTAAACGATAAAGTTAAACTTGTGTCTCAGGTCACGACTGCTCTGTGCGTCTGTGGAACATGGAGAGCAAGACCTGCATCCAGGAGTTCACCGCTCACAGGAAGAAGTTCGACGAGTCCATTCACGACGTGGCGTTTCATCCCACCAAGTGCTACATCGGCAGCGCGGGAGCCGACGCCCTCGCCAAAGTCTTCGTATGACCTTCGACCTCCGACCAAAACTGCTTCCACGAACTCGAAGCCCGAGCGGGAGGCGAGGGCTGATGATCCGGGCGGGCCTGGTGCTGGAGGGGAAGCGCGCACGCCGCTGCCCTTCACCGAGGGACGCGTCTGTTCCTCCACCAAACACCTCCTCCGTTCAGCCTCACAGGAAGTTGGGCGCTTCTTTAGTTTTACGTTCATTAATTTTCCTTTCGTTGTTTCTCTCCTGACGTGAGCGTGAGTGTGTCACTCTTTCTGATTTCTCTCCTTTTAAACGACGTGCCTTTTGCTTCTAACAGTCGGATTCTCTCCGTTCCTCTCCGGCGAGGGAAATGAACCTCGCTGGTGTTTTAAACTCACCAAATACGTCAAATTACCGCCAGTTATTGAGACAGACGTCATTTTAAACACTGAAACTAGCTTATCTGGTGCGTTTCTCAGATGCACACCGTCAATGAATCAAAGGACTAGAATATGATCCTCTTGTCTGAGAGACGTTGTTAATTTATTCAATTCAAATTGTACATAATATAAGATAAAAACGACTCGATGTTTGAATCCTTGCGGCTCAGAAAAGTTCTAAATTTCTAAATGTTTGCGTCGGATATAAATCGAGAAGCTCATTTCACCTCAAAATCAAAAGAATATTTGTGCGTCAAGTTTTCATTATGTTAAACAAAATATTGCTCATTTTCATATTTTGTTGAATATACTTCTTTTGATTTTATGGTGAAATCAATCGGTTTCTTGAGATTCAGTCATCATAAGCGTTGCGTTTAATTAATAATATTAATATGAAGTCGGATGTTTTGCGCGTAAACCTGCGGTTTCTCCTGAGGGTCGATCCGACGAAACTCAGTTTGACGCCTCGCCTGATGTTTTTATTTTCAAAAACAGAACATCTGTGAAATCATCTTCTGTTGAACGCCAACTTTGTGTTGTAACAAACATGGAGACCAAACCTCTGGTCGGATCTGTAACGGTGATCGTTTGACTAGAGTTCGACCCGTTAATGAATATTTGTCGTTTAAGTGATCATGCAGAAAAGTCTTATAATAGTTTTTTTGACAAGCTGTACTCAAAGTACAATGAATCGGAGGTCTATTTTTGTCTGAAATCTGTTGTGATGTTTATTTATTTTTTTGCCTTTTTCCTCTTTTTGCCTGTAATGCCAAATGAATAACTAGTTATCTGGTCAAATGTAATCTGGGACTCGGTAACATCGGTATCGTTCGCTCATCCTCACCTTCTCTAGCTGCACAGGTGGTGGTTTATGTATTAGAAGAAAATGATTTGAAATCTATAGTTTGGAACAGATACTAGTGTTTTTTATCATTGTATGACTGGTGAACGGTTGCAAATAGATCGTAACCCACGTTTTGCAGGTTGAGGTTTTTTATTTGAAACTCTTCGGCTTTATTTGAACTCGTCTGTGATTACTTGAACTCTCTAGGCGTGCGTGTGCAGGTCTGCGTGTTTTTAACTGCTAGGATAGAGATTTTCTGCTTTTATCGGGAATCGTTTGCCTTTAACTGATGACATGAGCACTACAAGACAACTGAGTGTTTGTGCGTTTCCTTCAGGTCTGTGAATCGCGACGTGTGGAAATGGCGGAAGTTTGCTACTCGACCAAATGTTGTTAAAGGACTAGTTTAACCAAACTTGAAATCTGTCACCATTTACTCACCCTCAAAACCATGTGACTATGAGGGGGAAAAAATTAAAAAGGTAGATGTGACTTTTTATATCACGTTTTTCTCGGAATATGAGTTTATATCTTACCATTCTGGAGAAAAAAAGTTTATTGTGAATAATTTCTCGCAATTCCAAACATAAAACTCACAATTGCCTTTTTTTTCGGAATTGCAAGACAAAAATTTGAAATTATGAGGGGAAAATGAAAGATTTAAAAAGTCGAATTGCAAGACATTAACGTGAAATTCTGAGGAAAAAAAGTCAAAATTGCAAAAAATTTGTAAGACAAACTAGGAATCACGAGGAAAAAACTAAGGTTATGAAGTAAGAATTGTGAGATATAAACTTGCAATTAAAATTAGTAATTGTGACTTTTAATATCACAGTTTTGAGTTTTTCTTGCAATTGCAAGTTTATATCACAATTCAAGCTTTTTTTCTCAGAATTGTGAGATATAAACTTAGGAATTGCGAGAAAAAAGATTGTATTGTAAGATATTCGCAATTATAAAAAGTCGTAATTACCTTTTTTTATCACAATTCTGACATTTTCTTTTCTCTGAATTTTGAGTGTATATCACAATTCTGAGAAGAAAAAAGTCGATTGCAAATAATTTCTTGTAATTCCAAATTTAAAACTCACAATTTACTTTTTTTTGGAATTGTAAGGCAAACTAGGAATTACGAGTGGAAAAAACGAGGGGGTTATGAAGTCTGAATTGCGCAATATAAACTTGAAATTCTGAGGGGAAAAAGTTCAGGATTGTGAAATATAAACAACTAAAAATGGTAATTGTGACACAGTTTTGACTTAATCGCAAAAAAAGATTGAATCGTGATGCTGGCGATTTAAAAAAAATAATTGCGTGAAATCACTGTTCTGATATTTTTCCTCCAAAATGTGATATATATTATCTCGCAGTTGCGAGAGAAAAAAGTCAAAATTGTGACACAAAAAGTCGCAATTAACATTGAGCTGCTCATATTACGTAAACTCTGACGTGCTGAAAAAGCGTGATTGGAACATGAGGGTGATTAAATTGCTCTTTTTTTTCATTTTTGGATTCTATTCCTTTAAATTTGAGGCACGTTTGCCGTTAAGCTCGTGCACAGAGAGCGCGCTGGTTTGGGACGTTGAAAGGGAACCGCGTGCGTGCGCGTCCGTGTTTTCGTACTAGTAAATATATTTTCTGATTTCGTTCATTTTGGTGCATATTAATTTTAGATATATAAGAAAGAATCTCAATATGTATAGTTTTAAAGTATTGATCAACAATCTATTTATGAACCAGAATACAGTGTATATTAACCTGCGAAGCTAACAGTGAAGATTAACCGATATTTGTGATACTAGTTGTGCGGGAGAGTAGTTCGCGCCACCTGCTGGTCAGAGATGGGAACTGTACAGCTGACTCGGCTACTGAAGATACTAAAATGCTAAACGAAGATTTGATTACTGATCGATCGACGCGCTTCAATAATTATTGGAAACATCAGAGTATTTGAAGGGAGTTTGATTGGACGATCGGACGATGACGTCATAACGTTCCGCCTGTATAGAGCTGTCACTGAACTTTTACCCTTTTGGTTGTATAGAGAGAGCTTGAAAAGATTGTTAATAAATGCTATACTCCTCTTGTACATATTTTATTATTGATATTACAGTTTATTCTTGATTTCTTGTTGTATTCTCTTTTTTTCCTCAGATGGACATTTATCAATATAATACAATAATAAAAGAATATGTTGTATTTCACGTGTGTTTGGTCTTTGTACTTGTGATTCATATGTGAGTTTTTCCTACATTCATGGAAAACCTGGAAAAGTCATGGAGATTTCTATGGTGGATATGCTTTTTTTGTTTGTGCTCAAAAAGAGAATTATTTCATTAATTCAGTAATTTGGCCAAAGCAGCTTAAGTGTCTATGATTTATATTGCATACTATACTAATATTTCAGCATGTTGAAATTGATATGGTCACGTGTAACAGATGCTGTTGTAAGTCAGTGCGGCCACCAGAGGGCGCTGCAGGGTTAATTTTGAGTAGACTTTAATTCATAATCATTTTTTTCATAACCTTCTGTCACTGTTTTTAATGATGACGCATTAAAAAGATCAAACGTGACAGTAAAGACATTTATAATGTTAAAAAAAGATTCTATTTCATAAAAATGCTGTGTGAACTTATCAAAGAATCCTGAAAAATGAAATGCATCATGGTTTCCATAAAAATACGAGCTGTTTTCAAAATTGATAATTATCATAAATGTTTCTCGAGCAGCAAATCATCATATCAGAATGATTTCTGAAGGATCATGTGACACTGAAGACTGGCGTAATGATGCTGAAAATTCAGCTTTGATCACAGGAATATATACATTGCCAATAATCAACATAAAGTCTGCATAAATAAAAAAAAAAAGAATGCGGTAAGAAATATGAATTAGAAAATTCAGCTCATCCCACACGAGTGTGTAATTGACTTCTATAAATGAAAAGTGAATTAAAAATGAAAATGCATGTAAATGAGGTGAAATATTCTACAGCTCTAAGAATCAAACCAATGAATCACAGCGGCTGAAAGGTCATTTCACAGTTTAATGTAATGAAGAGCAGCGACTGTGCCAAACGCATCCCGTTAAAGACGCCAAAAACAACATCCGTGAATATAGATCACGTCTGGCTCCAAATACCTCATTACAATATCAATCCCCGTGTTTTGCTAAATGCATCCGTCTCAAGAGGCTTTTGGCTCAGCTTTGTGAGCGTTAATGTACGACCCTGTCCAGTTCCAAATGTCATTTTATTCTGACTGATTAGCCTAATTAACCGCAAACATAAAAGACGCGATCGCGTCATCACATATCGTACTTCCCTATTACGTCGTAGCAGAAAAAAAAGTGTCCATACCCGGATGAGCTACTAGATTCTGAAGCGTCCATATGGTCAAAGTCCCTTTATATTTTTATTATTATTCTATAGTCTTTGATATGGTTATATAAAGCAGTGTTAATTTCGTTGACGAATAATTTTCGTCATAATTTTCGTCAACGACATTTTTTCACGGACGAAAACGAGACGATGACTAAATAAAAATGCGTTTTGAATGACTAAAACTATGACTAAAATCTACTCTAATTTTCGTCAACGAATAAAAACGAGACGAAAATGAAAGAGAGGGACGATTTGGGAAGATATCCAGTCAGGACTGCTGTCCTGTGTGGAAGATGCGCACATTTGAACTGTAATGTGCTGATCTAACCGCGGGAAACGCGGCGCTGTTGCGCGCTCTACAGGCTCGTGCAGCAGCACATCTGACTGCTGCGCAATTAATGAATAGCGCACATTTATGCCATCCGATTGCTTATAAGCTAATGTTGATGAATTATGACAATGTTTACTACACGATGTTTATATGGTAGCATGTTTTAGACGGTGGAAAGAATGCATATTTATCTCCCTCATGAGCAGCCTGCTACAGTGCAGACTGCAGACATTTCAGAATAAGAGTCACGGTGTATTTCGGGATGGTTTATAATTATTATTTTTTTCCTGGTCATTATTGTTATTTTGTTTAAACAATAAACTGTATTTAATTTAATTTCTGTTTAATTCATAGTAAACTACTGTATCTTCTGTCACAGGAAGGAAAGACTAAGAACATTATTTGACACATTATTCAATATATTTTACAAGTATTATAGTTATTAAAGTAGTTATTATAGTTAACTAAACCTAAAACCAAAGAAATCTTCATTACTTTAAATAAACATTAACTGAAATAAAAGATAAATATATAAAAATGTAAACTTATAAAAATGTAAACTTAATAGTTTCTAAGCTTTAGCTTAACCTGAGGTATTAAAATAAACAAAAAATAAAAAGTTATAGACATTTAAAAGCAAAAACTAAAAGACATAAACAAAAAATTACTAAAACTTTTAACTAAAATTACAATGAAAGCAGGAAAAACTAAAAATCAAATCTAATTTTTTTTTTTAAATGAAATCTATAATAGTAGCCTACCTCAATGATAAGTGTGTCAATCCCTGAAAAGTACTGAATTTTGCTCTTTCACGTGTTTTTGCACTTGAACGGTCAAAAACCGTCCGCTTTGGTGAGCAAAGTACAGTTGGGTGAACATAAACAGTTTGGGGAATATCAGATGTACCTATATCAGTGTATTGGATCTGTGGAAGCATTTTTATTGGAAATGCTTAATGCTTACAATTTAACTAAATTAGATTTTAGTCGACTAATTCTACTGTAGATTTAGTCGACTAAAATCTTATGATATTTAGTCGACTAAAACTAGACTAAAACTAAAACAATTTCCAATGACTAAAATATGACTAAAACTAAATGGCATTTTAGTCAAAAGACTATGACTAAAACTAAATCAAAATTTGCTGTCAAAATTAACACTGATATAAAGTCGATATGATGGACATTTGTGAATGATGCAACTGACTCTGTTAGGTCACATGATAATGACAAAATGGCGGATGTAGTACATACACTCTCATTAATTCAAAATAAGTACCTATCATCATGTTTAAAATTTAATGTTTTTCACTTTTACTAGGTTTAGGAAAAAATGTGATGAACTTCACGTCAACACAAAACTTTCTTTATTAATGCTGATGTACACAGTTGTTAAAAAAACAATATTTCACATTTACATCCATCATTTACAAAAATAGCTTTTCGTGCTGCTTACATCATTAACATAAAGTCGTTCATATATATAAAAATCAAACAGAAAAATGGTCGTGATCTACAGTCTGACGCATTCAGACTCGGGCGTGTCTGACGGCTCGGGCACGTCGATGGCGAACACTTGTTTATTAGCAGGGGGCGGAGTCTCGGGGCGACTGCCCACCCCTGAGTCCGGGCTGGGGGCGGGGTTTGCCGGCTCTCGCCCTGGATGGTACTTTTTCTCGATCTTCTGTAAGTCGCGGTTCTCCTCGCCGCAGGGCCTGAAGCGCTGGCGCGGGGCTCCGGGCGACGCGCCGTCCGCCTTCCCCTTGATCTTTTTGAAGCGTTTGAGTTTGACGGTGTCTTTTCCGTCGCCGCCGCAGGGCAGCAACACGCTCACGTCTTTGCGGAACTTGGAGCTCAGGCCGAAGTAGATGAGCGGGTTGTAGAAGCTTGCGGACTTGGCGAAGAGTCGCGTGAAGATGCTGGTGAGACTCGGCACGTGGAAACCCCACGCCGACCACATGGACACCACGGCGTACGGAGACCAGGCCAGGATGAACGCCGTGCAAATCACAATGGACACCTGAGACACAAACATGTTATTGATTTTAACACCTGAACTTCATCGGGAACAAGAAAAATATATATATATTCAGACTCACGATAGTGACGTCCCTCTCGATCTTGCGCTGTCTGTCGGTCAGGTCGCCCTCCGCTGACATGGCATTGCCTCGCTTCACCGTGTTTATAATGGACACGTATGAGAACAGCATGATCAGCACAGGGACGAAGAAGCAGAAGATGAGGATGGAGACGATGTAGGACTTGTGGATGGTGGAATAATTGGCTTTGACCCAGTCGATCTCACAGGTGCCGTATCCTCGATCTGTCAAACAGCGAGAAACAAACACTTTTCTAGATGCATATATATATATGTGTGTATCTTCACATGATGTTGTTATGACCTGTGTAGCTTCCCCAGCCCAGGATGGGAGCGCCGGACCAGAACAAGGATCCGAGCCAGATGAAAATGATGCACATCATCACTGTGGTGTTGGTGATACAGTGAGCTGCGCACAAACAACAGCGCTTCAGATAAGAACAGAGAATCAATCACATCAAGTTACAGCTGTAATGGAAATGTTCCTGCCTTTCCTCGGATGGCATCCCTTGATGTATCTGGTGATGCTGATGATGGTGAGCGTGTTGATGCTGCCGAGACCAAAAACCAGCGTGAAGAACCCGTCCACCTGAGAGAGAACAGCAGAAGCATGGAGAAATGAGTTCTGAAAACTAGTTCATCTTCTTAGACTGCTTTTCGAGTCTGAATATCCATTTTGCGTGTTGGTTTCAAACAACTAGATTTGCAATAACATATTTTTGCAATGTCTCTAACAATTAAACACAATAAAACTACTTTTTTTTCCAAGTCTGAATATCCATTTAGTTTGGCTTCATAAAAGCATATGTGGATGACGTCTGTAAAATCATCGAAATTACCTTTTACTGAATTAATGACAGACACCGGCAATTATGACATGAGTTAATGGCGTTTTAATGTGAGTTACACACAGAATCAGCTCTGATCACACCTCCACGTCTCAATGAGACCCTCATTCACCGGCTTTCAGTCCAGAAGCCCTTAATGGGTTTAAACTCTCGCTCGACACGGACACTGACCAACACATGTTCACAAAGATCTCACATCCATTATTATCATCTGTAAAAACACCACATGTGATTTTTTCTTTATATACTGAAGCATCAGCTCCAGATCTCAGTCATAAGTGCTTGTTTTCACACTCATGTTGGTTTCAAACATCTCAACATCCATTTAGACCAAGGATGATAACTATAATGATAAAGATACAGTTCTAAAAAATCATTCTAAATGTAAAACCACACCACAACTCAATCAATATATTTTAAAGGGGACCTATAATGCCTCTTTCACAAGATGTAATATCAGTCTCTGGTGTCTCCAGAATGTGAAGTTTCAGCTCAAAATCCCCCACAGATCATTTATTATAGCTTGTCAAATTTGCCCCTATTTGGGTGTGAGCAAAAACACGCCGTTTTCGTGTGTGTCCCTTTAAATGCAAATGAGCTGCTGCTCCAGAAGAGGGCGGGGCTTTAACAGCTCAACAACAACAAAGCTGGAGAATCTCACGCAGCCAAAATGAGGAAAGTGTTCAGCCTTACATTGTTCAAACCGGAGTCGACACTGATGGAGAGACTCAGGAAGAAGTTACAACTTTTAGACGTTTCTGAATGGTTAGTGGATAAATTGATGTAGTTGCTGTGGAGTTGATTCAACTCATCCACTAGCATGTGCCGTCATGTTCATCTTTTGTGTTGAATTGACCCTCGTTTGTGAAGCAGTCCGGCGTAAAATGAACAACACTCGACTACAACAACTCTTCCTCTTCTCTAAAGCAGCCCAACATGGCCCCGCCCCCTTTGTTGTGTGTTCTCGGGGGCGGGGTTTATGTAAATTCTGGGTTTGTGATGTCACTAACCCAGGAAGAAGCTCGTTGTAGTTCCTAAATTGCATTGAACTTTGAGTGTCGTCACTTTGCAGATGTTGTTTATGATCAAACAGCAACATTACACACTAACTAAAGTTAGAAAAGTGAAATCATAATCAAACAATAATTCCACTTCCTGTACCTGGCACGTCCACACAGATGTGATGAGGTAGCCATTATCCTTGAACACATTGAAGATCTCGAGGATTCCTCGGGAATATCCGAACACGGAGATGCTGGCGTCGGAGATGGCGAGATTGAGCGTCAGATAGTCGGTGGGCTGGAGAGAAGATCTCTGCTTGAACAGGATGAAGATCACGATACTGTTCCCAAACCATGACAACCAACCTACACACACACACACACACACACACACACACTTGTTGAGATGTGGGTTACTTTATGCAAAGATTCTCAAACAAGAATCACCCCATCTCCAGCAATGAGCAATAATATTTAGGTATAAAAGAGTTTGTGGTGGACTGATAAACTAGTGCTGATTAACTCTAATGACCCTGACAGACAGACAGACGGATTTCCTCCCCCATCAGGACACAGAAGATCTCAGACCTGAGCTGCTCTAATCCACGTGTTCATTACTACAGTCACGCTGAAACAACATTAACAATTAAACTTTATATTCAATATGCTAATGCAGCGCTTTTAGATCTTTTAGATCCACAAATACAATCCTCCTCACGTGAGCGACCCTATGCTAACATTTAAAACACATCTAAACACCCAATTTATACACTCAAAAATAATATTATGACTCTAAAACAAGTATCTATTGTTACATTATTATATATATTTTTCGACTCCGACTACAGTAATGTATCATTTACTTAATTTTAATCTATTTTATTTATTTATTTTTAATACAAATATTTATTTTAATCTATTTAATAGTTTAATAAATAACTAATCACATTTTTATTTATCTACTTATTTTAATCAAATTTATTTATTTGGTAACTCTTTATTTTAAGGTGATGCAGTTACTATAGTAATAACAGTAAATGATGCTTAATTACAATTAACTAACCCTAAACCTATAACGTAACACTACAGAAAGTACATGTAGTTAATTATATTACTCAGTACTTATTTGAATGTGAGTACTTTACCTTAAAATAAAGGGTTAAAGGGTTTCAGTATTACAGTGTAATTATACATTTAATTAATGAGAAATAATAATTAACTGCATGTAGGGCATGAGGGTTTGGTTTAGGGTTAATTGCATGTAATTATGCATAATTTTAAGTTATTACTACAGTAATTAAATGTAACAATGACAGTAAAATAAAGTGTAATCATATTTATTTATTTTAATATTTATTAATTTATTTCATTTCCAACATTTATTTCTAGACTTTTCGGGGCCCTGGACCCAGGACTTAATAAAGAAAGAAGGAATGTAATGCATAATAATATTCAATTCAAAATACAATGCATTACATTTGCAATTATAATAAGCATTTTTGTGTTATTTTATTTTTTTACAAAACATCCTTAAAACTAACTGTATTAACACTTGCTTTCAGAAATTATACTTGTATTTTGTCTTGTTGCTCTGTCAGATTTTTGAAAACATGACAAAGAATAATCGATAAGAACCTGATGAAGTGTTTCTTCACTGATCTAAAGTTCCTGATAATGTGAAAGAGAGGTAAAAATGAAGTAAAGTGAAGGAAGCAGCTGACCCAGAACCAGCAGGTACACGCCGATGATCGTCTCTCCCTGGTCGGACAGCGGCGGATCGCGGCTCATCAGGCTGAAGTTGTTGTTCCTCCAGGGGATGTTCACCACCTGAAGCGGGTTTTGCACAGACATACTGATTCCTGAGCGTTTATAGAGTCATGAATAACACAATCTCCACCTGCAGCTCCTTTATCGGCCGTTCTGCCCTTAAAGCGCGTCGATTCTCCCGCTGAGAGACTCGGAAAATCCGGTTAAAAATACCGACCGAGGAGATGTGACGTTACACGAGCTAATCCACCTTCAGTCAGGAGAGCAACACACACACACACACACACAGTAATTTTAGTGCTTCAAATTATTTCACTTTGTCAATGCAACATTTCTTATTTTCATTTAATGCACTTAAAATGAATAAAACTATATAGCCATCTTAAAAAAAAAACAACAACTAAAACTTTAACTAAAATTAAAATAAAATATAAAACAAACTAATTCAAAGCATTAATAAAAAAGTAAAAACTAAGAGTGTGTGAATGATGGAGCAGTAACTCTTCAGTTATTAGTGGAAATGATCCTGAAATGAAACATGGAGGAGGAAGAAAGTGTTAGTCATGACCTGAGTGATTACAGGTGAAAATCAACGCCTGTTAACTGTGTTTGACGTGATGGACGTGTGATTGTGCGTTGGCCGGTCAGTGGGAGACATTTCTCGACTAATCGGATCTGTTGAATAAGGAGTTGAGGATCTGGTGAAGAGCAGACGGCTTCAGGATAATCTCCGCTTTACATGCTGCACAAGATCTGGCATACAGTAAATCACTGATGTCTGGAGCACAAACCGACTGGACTATGAGCAACAGTGATGGTTATTTACAGTTACACCAGTGACAAATATAGAAACCATCAAAATCTATGAGTGATGGAATAAAGAGCCTTTCTGCTTTTGTGTGATTGTGTTTGTTAGAGGTCAGCGAGTGTAAACCACTTTCACACACTCACAGTTTGAGATCTTTTGTTTAAAGCCACTTTTAATAGAATCAATTTGTTAAATAGGAGAGGAAAAGTGAGTCAGAACTGACAAACACCATCGCAACTCATTTCACTTTGGCACTTTCTGAGTTTAAAAAGTTATTCACCCTAAATTTTAAAGCTATTAGAGAATCAAATCCAAGAGCATTCAAATAATCAACATCACTGTTGTAAGGGTTTCATTTATATATCACCATCCTTTATATAAAGAAAAACAATAATGGCAATATTGTCATACCAGCAAACTCTGAAACTGTAAAATAACTAAAAACTACAATTTAAACAACTTGACAGTTCAAGTTGACAAAAACAAAGTTTTATAAAATGATAAACCTAATTTCAGCCAAATAAAAGATCATTTGAAATGAATTACAGGTGCTGGTAATATAATTAGAATATTGTGAAAACGTTCATTTTTTTTATTGTAAATTATTTTAAATAAATGAAACTTTCATTTATACTAGATTCCCTACATGTAAAGTAAAACATTTCAAAAGTTTTTTTATTTTTCTATTTGTTGATTAGAGCGGACAGCTAATGAAAGTCCAAAATCCAGTTTCTTAAAATATTAGAATATTTACATTTGAGTTTCATTAAATGACCATCCCTACAGTATAAATTCCAGGTATCTCTTGTTCTTTGAAACCACACTAATGGGGAAGACTGCTGACTTGGCAATGGTCCAGGAGACAATCATTGACACCCTCCACAAAGAGAGTAAGTCACAGAAGGCCATTACTGAATGTGGTGGCTGTTTACAGAATGTATCAAAGCATATTAAATGCAATGTTGACTAGAAGGAAGAAATTGGGTAGGCAAAGGTGCACAAGCAACAGGGATGACCACAAGCTTGAGAATACTGTCAAGTAAAGCCGATTCAAACACTTGGGAGAGCTTCACAATGAATCAAATGAAGCCGGAGTCAGAGCATCAAGAGCCACCACACTCAGACATCTTCAGGAAAAGAACTACCAAGCCACTTCTGAAACAGAAACAACGTCAGAAGCATCTTACCTGGGCTAAGGAGAAAAAGAACTGGACAGTGAACAGTGGTCAAAAGTCCTCTTTTCAGATAAAAGTAAATTTTGCATTTCATGTTGAAATCATGGTCCCAGAGTCTGAAGGAAGACTGGAGATGCACATAATCCAAGCTGCTTGAAGTCTAGTGTGACGTTTCTGAAGTTAGTAATGATTTGGGGGGCCGTGACGTCTGCTGGTGTTGGTACATTGTGTTTTATCAAGTGCAAAGTCAATGCAGCCATCTTCCAGGAGATTTTGGAGCACTTTATGCTTCCATCTGCTGACAAGCTTTATGGAGATGCTGATTTCCTTTTCCAGCAGGACTTTAGCACCTGCCCACAGTGCAAAAACCACCTCCAAGTGGTTTGCTGACCATGATATTACTGTGTTTTATTGGCCAGCCAACATGCCTGACCTGAATCTATGGGATATTTTCAAGAGAAAGATGAGAAACAGTCGATCCAACAATATACAGATGATCTGAAGGCTCAATAGTGCCTCAGCAGTGCCACAGGCTAATCACTTCCATGCCACACTTCACTGATGCTGTAATTTGTGCTAGAGCAATTAATTTGCTGTAATATGTGCTGCCGACCAAGTATTGAGTGCACAAATAAACATACTTTAAAGAACTTGAACTTTTCTGTTTTGAAAATCCATTTTTTGATTGATCTTAGGAAATATTCTAATATTTTGAGATACTGGATTTTGGACTTTCATGAGCTGTACGCTCTAATCATCAAAATAAAAAATACTTTTGAAATGTTTTACTTTACATGTAGGGAATCTAGAATATATGAAAGTTTCATTTTTAAAAATGATTTACAATAAAAAAAAATTCACTTTTTCACAATATTCTAATTATATGACCAGCACCTGTAAATGCAAATTCAGTCTCTGAAAGTGAGTTATGGAAAAGCAGAAATACAGCGGTTACCCCTGACGGTCTATTAAACACCATTAGATTTCATATTATGGAAGCCCGATTATAGACGTAATTCTTAATTGTAACATAAATAGTGAGTCATAATTATGACATAATAACACAAAATTATGACAGTCGAAATGATGAAAGTCAAAATTATAACATCTAGTCAAAATTATGACACAAAGTCACAATTATAAGTCAAAATTATTGCATATAGTTAAAATTATGATAGAAAGTTAAAATGACTGTCATAAATATAACTTTTCAGTCAATTTCAGCATTTTCAATTAACTGTCATTATTGACAATTTCACGCTTGTGTCAATTTCGACTTCAAGTCAGAATTTTGACTTTTAATCTAATAAATCACTTAGTATGTCAACTTTTTATGTCATAAATTAGGATTTACAAAAGGATGTTTTTCTTGAGGCAGAAATGTGCTTCCATATCAGAGGTAAGAAGAAAAGAAAATGCAATGAAAGCTTCTATTTCAGCATCAGAACAATGAATTTTGCCAAAAGGCGAGGAGTTCACAGGTAAGAGTTTCACAAGGTTTTATGAGTCAGTCCAGATCTGTCGCTCAATGAATGTAATCTGCCATCAGCTGTAAATAACCTCCTAAGAGGATTGAGAGACGTGTGTCTGTCAGATATTCACTACAACAACACAAACGCGATAAAATGTTCCATTAACGTAAATGAAACATCTCGTATGTTTGAAGCATGCGACTTTAGTGCTTTTAAAACATTCACCTTGAGACTGAAGGAGGATTTTCTGAATGAATGAATGAATGAATGAGAGCATTAACAGACCAGATGGGTCATCACATCTGAACCATTTAGAGACTTGCAGAACTACTGACACAATGAAGTAAATGAATCAGTGTCAGAAATACTGACTCATAGATGGTGGTTTTGTTATATGACTGATTACTAATATGAAGAATCTGAAGTGTTTTGCAGTTCTCTTACTAACAGTTGGATGGATGGTGTTTTAACACCATGGCTTTAGAAAAAAACAATGATTCAGGATTGACTTGAAAGTGTTTGGAGCTGTTGGTAAGAATTATCATCAGCAATCTAGAATAGCACACGCCGAAACACTGCAGTTCAGTCAGAACCTTTGATTAACTCAGTTTACACAAGAAAATATTTAGAATAAATCATCAGATCAAAGATGGAGACAAAGATTCTTTATTTACAAACCCAACAGTGCAGGAACACAAACTCCTGTCACATCTGAGCACGCTCAAACTACATAAAAAGAGTAAATAAAAAGAATTACAAGAGATGAAAAATAAAAGATCCAAATGAAAGCAAAACTGTAACGGTGCTGGAGTATTTCAGCCCTCAGATCAGGTCAGCCACTGAAACAAGAGTTCAAGAATCTGGATTAAACCTCGACATTCTGACAACGCAACTTGTGCAACAAGTGACTCGCATGAAACTGTACCAACAAGTACAGAACAATAAAACAAAAATGTTAAATGATATATGATGATAATGTCCCATTCATTAAAATGACTGAAGAGATGGTGGATGTAAAACAATCAAGACTCACCGTTCATGGGCATCTCATCGATCTGCGTGGAATAGTACTGCTCAATATCACGGAGGATACGGATGTCGTCGTTCTTCACAAAGTTGATGGCCACACCCTTCCTACCATAACGACCCGATCGACCAATCCTGACGAGAGACACGATAATTCAAACTCACATCTGATGATCAGATCTGTCTAGATCAGTTTAGTGTCATTGAGATACAGTTATTAACAGTTTGATTTAGTTCTCCATTTTATATTCATTTACTGTGCTTGATGTGAACGGGCCTTTATATTTCGAGTAACAAAAATGTCTTATGCTTTAGTTTTAGTCTCTAGATGTTTGTACGAGTGTCTACAGTGAGTGAGTTCATTCCTGAGACTGAGATCTGTGTCCGTACCTGTGGATGTACAGCTCTCTGTTGTTGGGAAGATCGTAGTTAATGATGAGAGAAACCTGAGGAACATCCAGACCTCTGGCCCAAACGTCTGTGGAGATCAACACTCGACTGCACAAGAAAAACAGCAGAAAGATTACACCTCAAACACTTCTGGGACATTCATCTGCTTCCTGTCAACTGTGTTTAAAGTCGATGTAACAAGCGACAGATCTTCTCTGTCATATTGTGGAACAGATCGTAAATGTGTAACAGATTAAAAATGTAAGGCGGGGCTTGGTTCTGTGCATCAGTTGTTGATTGGGTGTGGCTCTTAAGTATATGCAGATGAGTGAGCTTGTAGGGGTGGGGCTTAAAGTGCACTAAATGATTGGAGAATCCTGCATACGTCACCAAAGATCCAGTTATTTTTAAAAATGCAACATGATTTGATGAATCGTTCTGTAAGATCTATAACATGTTTAGAAAATATGTTTATCCGTTTACCTGGCTCCAGATCTGAACTCCTTCATGATGGACTCTCGCTCTTTCTGCGGCATGTCTCCATGCATCGACGACACGGTGAAGTTCGCCTCCCTCATCTTCTCCGTCAGCCAGTCCACCTGAAAACACACGGCAGAAATTAAAGCTGAAAGACGCGGTTGCATGAAGCATTTAACACTGATTCATCAGCATTCGACTGCAAAATAAACACTACAGGTCAAAAGTTTTGATTTTTTTTATGTTTTTAAAAGTTTTCTTCTGCTCATCAAGACTGCATTTATTTGATCATAAATACAGTAAAAATAGTGAAATATTTCTACAATTTAAATGAACTTTTCTACGGAAGAGGATTAGGGCCAAGCAATAATAAAAATAAAACCATCTCAAGATTCAAGAAAAAAGTCGGGATAAAATTTCAAGAAAAGACTCGCTAAATTTCAAGAAAAGACTCGCTAAATTTCAAGAAAAGACTCGCTAAATTTCAAGAAAAGACTCGCTAAATTTCAAGAAAAGACTCGCTAAATTTCAAGGAAAGACTCGCTAAATTTCAAGGAAAGACTCGCTAAATTTCAAGGAAAGACTCGCTAAATTTCAAGGAAAGACTCGCTAAATTTCAAGGAAAGACTCGCTAAATTTCAAGGAAAGACTCGCTAAATTTCAAGGAAAGACTCGCTAAATTTCAAGGAAAGACTCGCTAAATTTCAAGGAAAGACTCGCTAAATTTCAAGAAAAAAGTCGGGATAAAATGTTGAGAATAAAGTCATTAAATGAGAATAAAGTCATTAATTTACGAGAATAAAGTAATTCAATTATGAGAAAAAAAGGCGTTAAATTACGAGAACAAATTCGTTAAATTACGAGTTTGTTCTCGAGTTTGTCTTATCTCGACTTCTCAAAATTTAACGTCATTTTTCTCATAATTTAACAAATTTGTCCTCGTAATTTAACGACTTTTTTCTCAAAATGTAATGATTTTTTTCTCATAATTTAACAAGTTTATTCTCAACATTTTATCTTGACTTTTATCTCGAAATTTAACATTTTTCTCATAATTTAACAAATTTGTTCTCGTAATTTAACGAGTTTATTCTCAACATTTTATTTAGACTTTTCTTTCGAAATTTAACAACTTTAATCTCGAGATGGTTTTATTTTTTTATTATTCAATTTTTTAAATTTTTTTATTATTCAATAAAGTCATTAAAATTATGAGAAAAAAAGTTGTTAAATTACGAATTTGTTCTCGTAATTTAACGACTTTTTTCTCATAATTTAATGACTTTATTCTCAACATTTTATCTTGACTTTTATCTCGAAATTTAACATTTTTCTCATAATTTAACAAATTTGTTCTCGTAATTTAACGACTTTTTTCTCATAATTTAATGACTTTATTCTCAACATTTTATCTTGACTTTTATCTCGAAATTTAACATTTTTCTCATAATTTAACAAATTTGTTCTCGTAATTTAACGAGTTTATTCTCAACATTTTATTTAGACTTTTCACGAAATTTAACAACTTTAATCTCGAGATGGTTTTATTTTTTTTATTATTACTTGGCCCTAATCCTCTTCCGTAGTTTTCTATGTGAATATATAGTGAAGTATAATTTATTCCTGTGATCAAAGCTGAATTTTCTGCATCATTACTCCAGTCTTCAGTGTCACATGATCCTTCAGAAATCATTTTAATATGATGATTTGCTGCTCAAGAAACATTTATGATTATTATCAATGTTTAAAAGAGTTCAGATTTTTGTGAAAACCATACATTATCATTCAAAAGTTAAGATTCTAAAAAAAACGCTTTTATTCATCAAAGACACACTAAACTGATCAAAAGTGACAGTAAAGACAATTATAATGTTATTAAAGATTCTATTTCAAATAAATGCAGTTCTTTTGAACTTTCCATTCATCAAAAAAAAAAAAAAAAAAAAATCAGTTTCCACAAAAATTATGAATATGAAGTTACGTTTTACATATATATATATATATATATATATATATATATATATATATATATATATATATATATA
Organism: Chanodichthys erythropterus; assembly: GCF_024489055.1. NCBI lineage: Eukaryota > Metazoa > Chordata > Actinopteri > Cypriniformes > Xenocyprididae > Chanodichthys > Chanodichthys erythropterus. Next base: position 581,156 of record NC_090226.1, read on the forward strand.
TATATACACACACACAAAATATCCATTTTAAAATGAAATATTCACAATATTACCATTTTAATTATTCCAAAATTGACCGGTAATGTAATTTTGTGCATTAAAACATCACATAACCTCTCATAGTGCTCACAAAACAGGAAAAGAGTCATGCATATACTGTGGCTAATCCACTAAACACTCGACCGGATATGCTGGACGTCTAGATGCCAAACACTTCTAGCAGATGAGTGTAGAGTGGTTTATTGTAGACCCTGACCTTGCGTTTGGTGTTGCAGAAGATGACGGCCTGTGTGATGGTCAGCGTGTCGTACAGGTCACACAGCGTGTCAAACTTCCACTCCTCTCGCTCGACGGCCACGAAGAACTGCTTGATCCCCTCCAGTGTCAATTCATCACTGCAAACAAACGGAAACACATCAACTCAACATGACGTTTGCTCTCACAATATTTCAAATTCATCCCATGTTCATATAATGCATTCATACACACTGCAGGCGTCTCACCGTTTGACCAGGATGCGGATGGGGTCGGTCATGAACTTGTTGGTCATCTCCAGGATCTCGTGTGGCAGCGTGGCACTGATCAGACACACCTGAGTGGCGGGCGGCAGGTATCGGTACACGTCGTAAATCTGTTCCTTAAAACCTGCGGAAGCGAAACTTAAAGAGTCACAAACACTCGCAGGTTTGCACACGTGATCTCATGCATTCTGAAGTACTGCGTGACTCTTTACCCTTGTTGAGCATTTCATCTGCTTCATCCAATACCAGCATCTTAATGGCACGAGTCCTCAAACTCCTCCTGCGGATCATGTCTGAGAGAGAACGAGATGTTATGAATTGAACAGTGAAGATTGTTCTGCCCAGTGAGAAAGAAACGCTTAAATCTAGTACAAACTAAGACATGATCGTTACAGTCGCATTATCATATGAAGAGAGGAGCGCAGAAACTCGCTGTCAGCTGACCTGTGATTTATCACTAAAGTAGCAAAAACTCAAAACAGTCTCATCTTTCACATTGTCCATTTTATTATAAAATTAAAACAATAAATGGCGTTTTGATGCTTTTAAATGTGACGTGACAGATCGCTGTAGAACCTCAGTTCAAGAGACAGCGTCTTTTTTTCGCTTTACTACAAGTTACAGCACAAAAATAAACATGCATGAACATCAGAAGGAATGTTGAAAGATACAGAACAACTTACAGAAATGACTGCATTGTTCAATCAGTGTTTCAAACATGGAAAGACGTCAATAAAACAGCTTGAGAACAAAATAAGGTCACATAAATAAACGCTAAACTCACCGAACACGCGGCCGGGCGTTCCTGCCACCACATGCTGCCCGTAGTCCAGCTTCCTGATGTCCTCGCCCACGTTTGTGCCTCCGATACAGGCGTGACACTGAACGTTCATGTAGTCACCTAACGCCAGAAGCACCTGCAGGACAGAGGAAATGACATCATGTCAGACACGCGAGAGTAAAAAACTGGAAGCATAAACGCGTTTTTCGTTTAATCTTCACCTTCTGGATCTGTCCGGCTAACTCTCTGGTCGGAGCCAAAATCAGTGCTTGAGTCTCTCGAACCTAGTCAAACAGGAACAAGAAATTGTTTGAGGAAATAAAATATACTTTAAAAGACTATAAATGCTACACTGGAAGTTAAAGGTGTAATATGTAAAATATCCCAAAGCCACTAGGCCAATGTTACATTTTGTTCACTTGAGTACTTACAGTATCCCAAATGTTTGCAACTATTTGTAAATCGTGAGAAAATTGCAATTTTACCCAAGGCTGCGGGACGTGTGAGTCGCCTGTCAATGGCGTCACACCCGCGTTACCCTCGGTTTCTGGTTTATTTTGTAGAAACCATGGAAACGCCAAAGACGCTTTAATATTTACATGTTTTAATAGACAACAGAACATCCGTTTTGATATATTTAAAAACAAAACTAATTATTGTTATATAGCTCAACACTTTTAATCTTAATATTTAAATCAAATTTTCTTGATTTACCACGCTTTAACATGCCTCAGAGAAAAACACTATTTTGTGAAGTAGCTAACATAGCATAATCAGATGCAGCTTTATTTTTAGTAACAGTAATCATACAATACGTTTTAAAATTAATTGCATGTAATTTATCAACACAATCATCTAGCATTTAATATGATATTGTAAAATATGTGTTGATCAATCGCTCCACAACACTCGCTCCTGCTCTGCTTCACACTACAGTAACGTTAATAATCTCATCCATGAACATGATTTCTTCACAAGTCCAATCCCTATCCTTTTGCACCGGCTGTGAGGTGGAGATCACATGTCCCAAGACTTCGCTCTCAAACATGTCGTCATCAAGCTACACCTTTGTTTTGAATAGACCTCTAGTGGACAGAAATCTTACATACTGCACCTTTAAACAAAAAGCGGACTAAAAGCGCTGTAACGTACCTGTATATCCAAACACTGCAGCACTGAGATACAGAACGTGGCTGTTTTACCGGTTCCAGACTGAGACCTGGAGAACAGACAAATAGCGTTAGTCAATTTTAATAACAGTAATGAATGTTTATCGCATCATGTCCAGCATTTTTCCATGATGTGACTTACTGAGCGATGACGTCTCTTCCCTTGATGATCTGTTTGATGGCTCTCTGCTGGATGGCTGACGGCTTCTCAAAACCTGAAATCAGTAAACAACCATACAAATAAACATTTACATATTACAATAGCACTGTGTTAGTGACCAGAACTGTGTTATCCTAGTTATAAACATCCCATAATATACAATAAGACTATCAAATATCACAAGTAAACTTCATTCTGATCTCTCATTGTCTTTTGTATTTCTACTGACTGAACTAGTTGATTTTAACAGTAATGGCCGCTCTATTAAAGCCCCACAATCTCCTCAGTGTCTAAACAATGTAAATTGATAGATGTAAAATCAGTGTATTGATCAGTACAGTTGTTAGATCTTCTCTCACTCCCTGATAAATCTCATATAGAGCTCTATAACATGAATTTCAGCAGTAATTAATCATTAATTCATCGTTTTTACCGTACGCGTAGATCCCGCGCAGCAGATCTTCCCTCAGGCCCATCGTGTCAAACGTCGGCGTCACATCGACCTCTTCACTCGTCTCAAACTCGATCTTCGTCATGTCTTCCTCCTTCAGGATCCTCTTCCTCACAGGAGCTGCGGCGGCGGCCATAATTATGGTTGATTTTTAATATAAATAACGAGATAAAATATGAAAGCGCGTCTCTGCGCGTACACAGGCCGAACGGAAGAGCCGCGTGTGTCGCAGCTGTGACGCACAATGCGCGAGACGCGCCGCCCACTATTTAAATTCGAATCATGTTTATTTAAAACGTATCATATTTCACAATCACTTAAAGGGATAGTTCACCCAAAAAATTAAAATTCTGTCATTTACTCACCGTCAAGTTGTTCCAAACCTGTTTTAAAGGGTTGTTCACCCAAAAATGAAAATAGTGTAATTTATTACTCACCCGTAAGACCTTTGTTCATCTTCAGAACACAAATTAAGATATTTTTGCTGAAATCCGATGGCTCAGTGAGACCTGCATAGCCAGAAAAATATAAAAATAATGACTTTCAACAATATTGTGATAGGTCGATTTCAAAACACTGCTTCAGAGCTTTACGAATCAAATCAGTGAGTCGGATCTCCTATCAAATGGCTAAACTGCTGAAATCACGTGACTTTGGCGCTCTGATTCACTAGCTGCGTTCCATTCGACAGGGTCCCTACGCAGTGTTCACTGCTCCCTACTCCCTGAGCACGGTATATCAGTTGAAGTGGACTTCGCTGACAATAATCGCTCATTTGGAACGCCCTGCAAACGTCATCAAAGAAAGTCAACGACAGTGTCGCGCAGATTATGATATAACATAAATAAATAGATATTATAATTTACTTTCAAATTTAAAATTGACTCTGTAACTTGAAGCTGTAACTGCCATGCCATATAAAAATAAATTCTCATTTTGTAAACTGTATAACGGTATTAATCCATGGTCTGGGTCTCATCTCGTGCGCTTTCTTTTCCACGCGCAGCCGCATAGTAAACAATTCTGAGGTAAATAAAGTAAAATAAAAATGACTACAGAGCCTCAGATGCTTTTCAACACTTTTAGTTTGTCATGCCTATTCATAGAATAAAATATACAAATGTAACACATCGCCATAACCATTCATACTTTCGTTCAAAATTTATGAATACTCAAAACGTAAATTCCTCCATCGGAGAACCGTTTAAAAACTCTTTCAACGCCACCACTCCATCATAGTTCTGACTGGTGACGTGGTGCGCAATGACAGTTGGGTAATTTTACTTCTCTACTTCCTTTGAAGTGATGTATCGATGTTCCCTTATTCCCTATGCCGTTCGCAGTGCCCTTCAAACTGAACATGTTCGCTCCCTTTGGAATGGAATCTCACTTAAGATGGCGAAATACTGTGTAAAGTCCACTTCGCAGTCCACTTACGGCCGAATGGAACGCACCTTCTGATTCGATTCGTAAAGCTCTGAAGCAGTGTTTTGAAATCGGCCATCACTAAATAAGTCGTTATTTTGTTTTTTTTTGGCGCACCAAAAATATTCTCATCGCTTTATAATATTAATATTGAACCACTGTACTCACATGAACTGATTTAAACATGTTTTTAGTACATTAATGGATCTTGAGAGAGGAAATGTCATTGCTGGCTATGCAGAGCACATCAAATTTCATCAAAAATATCTTAATTTGTGTTCTGAAGATGAATGAAAGTCTTACGGGTGTGGAACGACATGAGGGTGAGTAATTAATGACAGAATTTTCATTTTTGGGTGAACTAACCCTTTAATTTCTTTCTTCTTCTGAACACAAAAGACAATATTCTGAAGGGCAAAATTGACTTTCATAGTATTTTTTTTTTTCTATACTATGAAGCCAATGGGGTCCATCAACTGTTTAGTTGTCAAAATATCTTTTTGTGTTCAAACAAACAAATTCATAGAGGTTTGGTGAGTAAATGACAGAATGAAAATGGCAACAACACAAAATCTCACATTAGCACATTTTACCATTATTTTACCACATTTATACATTATTAGAGTTTTAGTGGTTTGCATGAAGCACTCAACATGCGAGGCATCGCCGCATCTCTCACACGCAAAGGAAGTGTGTCCATCACTATCGAATTAATCTGTACGGCAGAGATGTCAGTTTAAGGGTTGAGTTATGTTCTATGTGGGATATTATGAAAGAAAAAAGCACTAAACAAGACCAATAATCTTGATTTATTAAGCTATTAACACAGTATACCCCATTTCCCCACGATATATGTACTTACAAGTCATTTGAAATGGGTTAAAACAGCTCAAACATGCATTTTAGTCTCAGACTAGCTTAAGCCTTGTCTGTGAAACCGGGGATAATGTTATAATAAACACTTAAGCTTCAATTCTATTTCTGTAGCACTTTAAAAACTTCATAGAAATTCACAGGAAAATAACTTAATGTTGCAGAACTCAATTAAAGCTGCTCTTCAACAAGTGTCATTATTCAGCTCGTATTTTATTCTCATTCAACAGTTTCAGTGCAGCCAAATTTATATTTATGATTGTCTTGTGTCATATAAACCATATTTAGCACCTCTCAGAAATCATCCTTCAGGGTTTCCATCACTTTTAAACAAGCTTTGCATGATTTTTTTCTAGTCGTTCATGATTCCTGCAAGGGATTTTTAACATTTTAGATTTTGAGGATCAAAGAGTTGAAAGTTGGTTCCGGAAGAATTTTTTCAATTATTTTTTCCCATTGGGACTTTTAAAAAGTCTTTGAAAGCCATGAAAAAAAGCTTTGAGGAGAATCACAACACTATAAACTTTGATTTGAAGCAATTAAGTTTAGAAAGATTGTTCTTAATGGCTTTAGTGAGGGAAAGAACTACAATCCCATGAAGCATTGCGAACAGTACGATCGAATTAATGACCAAGGAATATAAAACTAATTTAAAATTGTTGATGTAAATACATTTTAAGTTTATTGCAAAATATGTACAATTAAGTATTTTGAGAGAATAGAGAGATCGACTTTGTCAGAGCTAAAGAGCTGTTTTGACTCTGGTGGAATTTTCTCTACAGCATCATGGGTAATGTAGTTTTTCCACCAGGAATTCTGCCATTAAACATCATTTTAAAAAATAAGTTAAAATAATGCAGGCTGACAGATTCAACAAATACCGTCGATTAACCTCAAAGCTCACTGAATGGAGATTTTGCAGAGTTCTGTAAATCTATAAGCAATCTAACTAATGAAATATTTAAGAAAAAGCATTAATTTCTATGACTTTTCCAGTCCTGGGAATGAGATTTTTCAAATTCCCTTGATCAATAAAAGTTTACTGCTTATTTTTCACCTCATGATCATGCAAATTCAAACTTTTCATAATGAAATAAGACAGAAACAAAGTCCCGCTCAGACTCAGGTTTATTGTGGGATGTTCCAACGAGCCACACAGAAAAATACAGTCCGAGACGAAATGAAGATCTGTACAAAACCACAGTCCAGTCTACTGGTCCTTGAGCTCCTTCAGCCTCTTGATGGCGGACTTCACTGTGACGGCTGACGTTGTGCTGCGGATCAGAGGAACATCAGACTCATTCGACACCGTTATAACCCATTATAGCACGTCACGTGTGCAGCGTTTGCTTTAATTAGGAATCGCACTCTGTCTTACTTGTATGTCCACGCGCCTCCAGCGACAGTTTTCATGCAGGACCCACAATGCCAGATACCAACAGCCCTCCTCTTCATCTTAGTCTGAAGAAATCAAACAGTCACAACTCTAATTGGTTATGGAATATTGCAGTGCTTATAAGTTATTCATCCGTGCATTGCCGTTCTCCGATAACTACATTTGTTCTTGTTTGCGAAGCATCTCAGTCGTACACCTTTCATGCAGACTTAATCAAAGAAGAACAGCAGCACATATATGTAACATGTATGAGTACCTTGCCGCAGAAGGAGCAGGTGTATTTGGCATGTTGGCTGATCTCAATCTTCTTCACCATCTTCCTGAGGGACGCACCGTAACGGGTGCCGTACTTCCCCACAATTCCCACCTTCTTGGTGCGCTTGGCCTGAAGAGGAAATTATAAACATTTCAATAAATGTGCAATATTTTATATACTTTTGTTAACATTTGCAGCAAAGCATTTCATTCAAGCTGTTGTGCGCCGCTTAAAAGTGTGTGTTGAATGAGTGTGTGTACATTTATAAGAGTTATACAGCAATATAATGGAAACACTCTTCTGTCTGGAAGAGGAAAACTTTGTTGCTTCACATCAGCAAAGATACCAGATCTGAATGAAAGACAAGCTCTTCAGATGCACTGTATTCATTATTAAACACATCTACAGAACTGATAACTCTCTGCTGTCATCATCTCCGATTAGAGACGCGGTTTCTCTGAGTCAGTGTTTGTGACTCTCATCTGATCAGAATATGACATTTAAAGACTTCATCTTCACACAAACAGCAGCGATAATGATTGATTCACTCATCCGAACATCGAGCGATGAGAAAAGCGGGTTATTTGAGTGAGATTGAGAAGATGTTTGAAGATTCTCTCTCGGGCCACAAACACTCACCATTTTAGCAGAAGAGGTGCGGATCCAAAAGAGACCGAGCAACTGCGCATGCGCGATTTACCAGCGCTGAAAGTGACGCATTGTGGGATACTGGAGGACCAACTGCAGACAGAAACACCGACAGAATGTGATTATAGTGTGCAATAATGAGTGAATATGTAATAACCTGGAGAAATGTGCAGTAATAGCTTTCAAATATCAATGACAATAAAGACATTCAATTATATTTATAAAATTGAGTTATATAATTATAAAATATAATTTCTTTAAGTCAAGTCAAATTTATTTATATAGCGCTTTTACAATTTGTAATTGTTTCAAAGCAGCTTTACATATTAGAAGCACAGAAAAAAGGGAAGTGGTTAAAACTGTACAAAAAAGCGTGGTAAAATTAAATTTAAATTAAATATATATAATTAATACATTTATAAAATAATATTATTAAATTATATAATTATAAAATATAATTTCTTTAAAATAATATTAAATATATAATATTATATACAATATATTATTTTATTAATGTATATAACTATATAATTATAAAATTATATATAATAAAATATTATTTAATATATATAATATAATATAGGCTACATTAAATATATATTATTTTCTATAATTACATATGTAATACAATAACTATAAAATAATATGTATATATATATATATATATATATATATATATATATATATATATATATACAGTATATAAACATTTTATATATAAAATTATATAATTATGTAAAAAATCATATTATAAAATTGTATATAATATCATTTCATATATTTATAAAATACAATTTATATATATATATATATATATATATATATATATATATATAATTACATATGCAATACAATTATAATTAATAATTAAAATAATGTTTGTGTGTAATATATATATATATATATATATATATATAATTATATTTATAGTATATTAATAAAATGATATTATAATGTTTACATATATATTATTGGGTATTAATTATAAATATATATGCGTGTATAATTATATTATAACTATATGATTTTTATATTATATTTATAATCTTCAAATAAATTAATTATAATACTAAAATAATTGTAGGTACGTTGTCACTCTGATTTTATGCTGCTCCAGTAAAATTAAGGTAAAAATCATATAATTATGAAATTGTATATATTATTTAATATATATATATATATATATATATATATATATATATATATATATATATATATATATATATGCAATACAATTAATAATTTATCTCTATATACAATTATATTTATAGTATATTAACTAAATTATAATACATATATTATTATTGCATGTTAATTATAAATATATATGCATGCATAATTATATTATAACTAAATTGTTTATAATACTATTATATTAATAATCTTCAAATCAACTAATTATAATTAATCATAAAAATAATTGCAGGTATATTCACTCTGATTTTATGCTGCTCCAGTAAAAGTATGGTGAAAATATATTACATAAAAACAAACTTTTGGGTTAATCAGCAGAAAATATCATATTTATTTAGTCAGGTTTAATCACTGAAGCACATCTTTATAAGTTCAGACATGCAAATCTAACATATTAATCTGTAAACATGATTCAGGGGTAAAAAATGGCAGCATTTCTACATTTGAGAGGAAAATCCTGACAAACATCGTCTCCTCAAACCACAAACTCATCACGATCTTTCAGCAACACATTCACACATAAATCATCTGACCGTAACATGAGAACTCAAACTCAAGCTCATTCAGTCGCCGCTGAAATATAAAGATTCACATTTACAACTAACAATACAACACAAAGGCACAAGAGATGAGCTCTAACACAACACAGTTATTTCACACTTCCTGATGAATGCAACTGATAAACACTGATGTCAGCTGATAGTTCAGTCATATGATCACGAACAGGTCAGAGGTTAGTTTGGTCTCAGGGTGAGGGAGGATTGTTAACACTAGCGCCCTCTTCTGGAGAGAGTGTGCTGCTGTTTAAAACCCAGTCTCCATGCTGAGGGTGCGACGCGTCACATGCTCGATTTCTCCTGTCACGTACTCGTCAAAGCTGGTCTGATACTTGGCCAACATCTTCAGCATGGGCCGCAGGTTCAGCCACCACTGCTCCTTCGGCATCCTGTGGCTGCGCACACACACACACACACACACACACACACACACACACACCATCAGTACATAACGCACAGCTAGAAATGCAAGCGGATGCCGTAGATTATTGGTGTGGCACTTACTCGAAGTCGGTGTGTGTCTTGAGTTCGGTGACGGGACTGAAGGACATGACTTTCTTCTTCATGCCGATCACACAGGCCGTATCCGGAGCGTTCGCAAACACACGGCCTGCAGGTGACCGACAGACTTCAGCTCATTTTATTATCTAATCCATTCATTTAAATGTACTTGACACTCATTTTTCTGTTGTCACGGTTACTCAGAAAATCTGTAAGTATTATCAGGTTTCTAAAGAATCATTCTGAAGCGATTCACTGAAATGAACAAATCTTTGAACTGAACTCGACTCGACACGAGCACATGATTCACTACAGAAACTCATCTGTGACTTACAGAATACTATTTTAAAAATCCATGATATTTCCAGGGAATCCTGTATTATACACACAATTCTTATATTTATATTTGCTGTTATTTTAGTTCTATTTATAGTCAGATTTATTTATACCATTATAGTATTTATTACATTATAATTGTATTAGTTTCTAAAAAAATATTTCTAATTTATATTTATATCAGTTTTTGTAATTTTATGTTTTTATCATTTTTATTCTTTTTATTGTATTTAGTTGTAATTTATATTTCAGTTTATGTAATTTTGTGCTTTTATCATTTAAGTAAAAAAAATTATATTTAGTTCTTTATATTTATTTCATTCAGTTTTTGTAATTGTATGTGCTTTTTAAATCTAATTATTTGTAATTTATAAGTATTTTAGTTTTTGTAATTTCATGTGCTTTTATCATTTTTTAAAATTCTGTTTAGTTGTAATTTTATTTTAGTTTTTGTAATTGTATGTGCTTTTTAAATCTAATTATTTGTAATTTATAATTATTTTAGTTTTTGTAATTTTATGTGCTTTTATCATTTTTTAAAATTCTGTTTAGTTGTAATTTTATTTTAGTTTTTGTAATTCTATACTTATTTTATTTTTAAAAAATTCTATTTAGTTGTAATTTTATTTTAGTTTTTGTAACTGTATGTGCTTTTATCATTAAAAAAATCTATTTAGTTGTAATTTTATTTTAGGTTTTGTAATTATATGTGCTTATTTTATTTTTTAAAAACATTCTATTTAGTAGTAATTTTATTTTAGTTTTTGTAATTTTATGTGCTTTTATAAAAAAAAAAATTCTATTTAGTTGTAATTTTATTTTAGGTTTTGTAATTTTATGTGCTTTTATAAAAAAATTAAAATTCTATTTAGTTGTAATTTTATTTTAGGTTTTGTAATTTTATGTGCTTTTATACAATTTTTAAAAATTCTATTTAGTTGTAATTTTATTTTAGTTTTTGTAACTGTATGTGCTTTTATCATTAAAAAAATCTATTTAGTTGTAATTTTATTTTAGGTTTTGTAATTATATGTGCTTATTTTATTTTTAAAAACATTCTATTTAGTTGTAATTTTATTTTAGGTTTTGTGATTATATGTGCTTTTATAAAAAAAAAAAAAATTCTATTTAGTTGTAATTTTATTTTAGGTTTTGTGATTATATGTGCTTTTATAAAAAAATTAAAATTCTATTTAGTTGTAATTTTATTTTAGTTTTTGTAATTTTATGTGCTTTTATACAATTTTTAAAATTCTATTTAGTTGTAATTTTATTTTAGGTTTTGTGATTATATGTGCTTATTTAATCTTTAAAATAATTCTATTTAGTTAGAATTTTAAAAAAAAATTATAAAAGCACATAAAATTACAAAAACTAAAATAAAATTATAACTAAATAGAATTTTAAAAAAAAATTATAAAAGCACATAAAATTACAAAAACTAAAATAAAATTATATTTAGTTGTAATTTTATTTTAGTTTTTGTAATTTTTTATTTTATTTTATTTTAAATTCTATTTAGTTGCAATTTTATTTTTATTTTTTTTGTGCCTTTATATTAAAAAAAAATGTATTTAGTTGTAATTTATATTTATTAGTTTTTATTTTTATTAAGTTGTATTTTTATGTGCTTTCAGCGTTTTTATTCTATTTAATTGTAATTTATATTTATTTCAGGTTTTGTAATTTTTCTATGTGCTTTTATCATTAATTTTAAATTATATTTAGTTCAGTTTTAGTAATTTTAGTACTTAAATGAAAATTATAAATGTTACCCTGGAAACTACATGAAATGAGTTTAAGTTTATCGTTTGATTTTATTCCAGTTAACGAACATGATTTCAGTAGTTGTATTTAAGCTCACCCTGTCTGTACGTGTCGTTCATCTTCTCCGTGAGCCACAGAACGGACTTCACTCCCAGCTTAGTGCCGAAATTCCTGTCAAATGGAGTGGGAACGCCACCCTAAACAGGAAACGACACGTGACAGGAAATGAACACACTTCATTGAACACACAGCGCTCTCTCAAAACAATCAGGCAAACACATGAACAACAGCCTCATCAAACTATGAATTTCCACGTCCACTGGAGCGACTGAACCTGACAGGATCCATCTGGACCCTGGTCACATGATCCCTCACCTGCTGCAGGTGACCCAGGACATTGACCCTGCAGTCGAAGACGCCTTTGCCCTCGGCGGAGTACAGGTTGTAGATGAAGTCAGTGGTGTAGTGCTTGTGAGACTTCTCATTCCTGCAGAGAAACACCAATCAGCTTCAGTCCTCACTGAATGAGTCCTGAAGGATTGTGGGATGCGTTACCTCAGCACTAGTCCTCTCTGGATATCATTCTTCATTTTGTCCGTCAGATGCTCCACGTTTGTCTGAGAGGAAACAGAGAAGGTCTGATTTTACATGATGTAAATATCAATAAAACTACATTTACAAACACAAAGTGTAAATTATTCCTGTGAATTTTCAGCATCATTACTCTTCAGTGTCACATGATCCTTCAGAAATCATTCTAATATGATGGAGTGATGGAGAACGTGCCTCCAGCTCATGGATGTTGAACGGCTCCTCAAAGATGTAGACGGCGTCTGCGCCCACGGCGATGCCGGTGGTGGTTGCTAGGTAACCACAGTATCCGCCCATCGTCTCCACGATGAAGACGCGGCGCTTGGTTCCGGACGCAGACTGCTTGATTTTGTCGCAGCTCTGAACAAACAGACACAGAGAACATTAGAGACTCGCAGCACTCACCCGTACGCCGGCCGAGCCGAGCGAGCCTCACCTCCATGGCGGCGTTCACTGCGGTGTCTGCTCCCAGACTGAAGTCTGTGCCGGGAACATTGTTACTGATCGTCGCCGGAATCACACACATGGCGATACAGAGTTCATCATAGTGACCTCGAGCTTCAACCAGCTGAAGAACTCCTTCATACGCCTGCAGGAGCGAACAACAACATCACACACTCACACACACACACACACACACACACACACACGAGATTCAGAGCATAATTCAATCTGTACCTCAAATCCACCAATCACCAGCAGCGACTGGATGCCGAATTTGCCAATATTCGCCACGATATTCTCCATGCAGGAGTTGGGAAGAGTTCTGAACAAATATAAAACATTAAAGGATTAGTTCACTTCAGAATTTCCTCTCCTCCGTGTCATCCAAGATGTTCATGTCTTTCTTTCTTCAGTGGGAAAGAAATGAAGGAAATCATTCCAGGATGTTTCTCCATATAGTGGACTTCACTGGGGTTCAACGGGTTGAAGGTCCAAATGTCAGTTTCAGTGCAGCTTCAAAGAGCTCTACATGATCCCAGACGAGGAATAAGAGTCTCATCTAGAGAAACCATCGGACATTTACTAAAAAAATAAACATTATATACTTTTTAACCACAAATGCTCGTCTTGCACTGCTCTGTGATGCTCCACGCATGACGTAATCATGTTGGAAAGGTCACATGGAAAGTACTGCGGTAGAGCGAAAAACTCATCTCAGTTTCTCCTCCAACTTCAAAATCGTCCGACATCATTGTTTTACCTTTTTTTGTAAAGGTCGTTTGACTTAGTCTTTGACGTTCACTTTGTAAACACTGGATCGGCACTTCCGTGACCTTTCCAACATGATTACGTCATGCGTGGAGCATCACAGAGCAGTGCAAGACGAGCATTTGTGGTTAAAAAGTATATAATGTTTATTTTTTTAGTAAATGTCCGATGGTTTCTCTAGATGAGACTCTTATTCCTCGTCTGGGATCATGTAGAGCTCTTTGAAGCTGCACTGAAACTGACATTTGGACCTTCAACCCGTTGAACCCCAGTGAAGTCCACTATATGGAGAACAATCCTGGAATGATTTCATCAAAAAGGGTTGATGTTTTATCCAGGTGAATCATATCAAGTTTCCAGCGAACTAAAAGTGAAAATGTGGTAACAAAATCTCAGCCAATCAGAATGTATGTGATGTTTAATATGGGATATGGGGAGCAAGATGGACCAATGAAACTTTCTGTGGGCGTGGCTTGACACAACAGACAGAAGCTAAGCAGCATGTCACTCGTTACTGTTGTGTGTGATCATGACACAAACATCCTCCTGGATAAACAGGAAAGAGCTGATCTGATGCTTGATATCACAGTGAACTGACCGTTTGGTGCCCAGCAGTGACCCTCCCTGCCCCGTCCAGCCCGCCACATCATGCCAGTGAACCTCGGTCAACTGCAGGGACAGATCAGTGTCAGTCCATCAGACGTGTGTGTGTGTGTGTGTGTGTGTGTGTGTGTGTGTGTGTGTGTGCGCGCGCTTCTCACCGCGCCTTTGGCCAGACCCTCGAAGCCGTCGTGGACGGTGTAAACCCTGTGACCCTGAGCGAGTCCCACCCTGACCGCTGACCTCACCGCTGCGTTCATCCCTGCGGCCGGAGCGCCGACGTTCAGAATCGCCATAGAGTGATTGCTCTAGAGACACACACACACACACACACACACACAAAAACAAACACATGAAAACAAACACAAAAACACAAAAACAAACACACAAACAAAAACAGACACACAAAAACAAACACACGCAAAAACACACATAAAGACAAAAAAAACACACAAACAAAAACAGACTCACAAAAACACACAAACACAAAACAGACACACAAACACATGAAAACAAACACAAAAACAGACACACAAACACACAAAAACACACAAACAAAAACACACAAACAAAAACAAACACACACAAAAACAAACACACAAAAACACAAACACACGAAAACACAAAAACACAAACAAAAACAGACACAAAAACAAACACACAAAAACAAACACACAAACACAAAAACACACAAAAACACAAACAAACAAAAACAGACACACAAAAACAGACACAAAAACACAAAAACAAAAAAAGACACACAAAAACAAACACACGCAAAAACACACATAAAGACACAAACAAAAACAGACTCACAAAAACACACAAACACAAAAACAAACACACAAAAACACAAACACACAAAAACACAAAAACACAAACAAAAACAGACACAAAAACAAACACACACAAAAACAAACACACAAACACAAAAACACAAACAAACAAAAACAGACACACAAAAACAGACACAAAAACACAAAAACAAACAAAAACAGACACACGCAAAAACACACATAAAGACACAAAAACACACAAACAAAAACAGACTCACAAAAACACACAAACACACGAAAACAAACAAAAACAGACACAAAAAATCAAACACAAAAACACACGAAAACACAAAAACACACAAAAACAGACACACAAAAACACACAAACACAAAAACAGACACACAAACACACGAAAACACAAACAAAAACAGACACACTCAAAAACACACATAGACACAAAAACACACAAAAACACAAACAAACAAAAACAGACACACAAAAACAGACACAAAAACACACAAACACACAAAAAACAAACAAACAAAAACAGACACACAAAAACACACAAACACAAAACAGAGACACAAACACACGGAAACACAAACAAAAACAGACACACGCAAAAACACACATAAAGACACAAAAACAAACAAAAACAGACTCACAAAAACACACAAACACAAAAATAGACACAAAAACACACACAAAAACACACACAAAAACAAACACACGCAAAAACACACATAAAGACACAAAAACAAAAACAGACTCACAAAAACACACAAACACAAAAACAGACACACAAACACACGAAAACACAAACAAAAACAGACACGCAAAAACACACATAAAGACACAAAAACACACAAACAAAAACAGACTCACAAAAACACACAAACACACGAAAACAAACAAAAACAAACACACGCAAAAACACACATAAACAGACACACAAAATCAAACACAAAAACACACGAAAACACAAAAACACACAAACAAAAAGACACACAAAAACAGACATACAAAAACACAAACAAAAAGACACACAAAAACAGACATACGAAAACACACACAAAAACAGACACACAAAAACACAAACAAAGACACACAAAAACAGACATACGAAAACACACACAAAAACAGACACACAAAAACACACAAACAAAAACAGACACACAAAAACAAACACACAAAAACATACAAAAACAGACACACAAACACACAAAATCAAAAACAAACACACACAGAAACACAAAGACATACACACAAACAAACACACACAAACAAACATGTATTTAAACATGTATGCATATTCACACAATATTTAAGATGTATAAAAACAGAATTCTTCAGGATAATGTAGGGTGTTTTAGGGTGTTTTTGACTTCATGTTGAAGTATACTGTGCTTGAAAACAGAGACGTGGAGTTTCGCACCTTCGACTGAGCCGGTTTCTGATGAGCTAACAGCTTGTACGTGTTCCAGTTGTTCTCAAAGCTCCTGTGATGTGGTAATAATTGATGAATCACTTCAGAGATTCATTCACACAATCAACAAACGAAAAAACGAATGAGCGAAACTCACTTTCCACGTAACTGAATGGCCTCTTCAAATCTCTTTTCATTCATGGCTTTCTGAACCTCTTTCGTCTAAAAACACAAACAAAAACACTGTATGGGTCACTGTCCACTGCTCAAACACACTGAAGGTCAAGGGTCGTGCCGTGTTCGGTGTGTGACTCACCATGTTCACACACTCCATGAGCGGCAGCCGCATGGCCTGATTCCCCGACAGGCCGATCACACACGCCGGAGTCTCTGGAGTGGCTTCCAGCAGCGCCACCACAGCTTCCACACCCATCTTACTGCTCTACACACACACACACAGGCCAGATAACACACCATTCTTTGGGATCTCATTCCAGTTTTCACTTTTCCCAAAACAAATGACAATAATAAAAAAACACACCAGAAGAATCACAAAAGAATGCAAGCTTGTTTCAAAATAAAAAAAATAAAAAAAAAGGTATATCTCGCAATTCTGACTTTATTTCTCGCGATTCTGAATTAGTTTCTCGCGATTCTGAATTTGTTTCTCGCGATTCTGAATTTGCAATTCTGACTTTATTTCTCGCGATTCTGAATTAGTTTCTCGCAATTCTGAATTTGCAATTCTGACTTTATTTCTCGCGATTCTGAATTAGTTTCTCGCGATTCTGAATTAGTTTCTCGTGATTCTGAATTTGCAATTCTGACTTTATTTCTCGCGATTCTGAATTTGTTTCTTGCGATTCTGAATTTGCAATTCTGACTTTTCTTAATTAGTTTCTCGCAATTCTGACTTTGCAATTCTGACTTGTTTCTCGCGATTCTGAATTTGCAATTCTGACTTTGTTTCTCGCGATTCTGAATTAGCAATTCTGACTTTATTTCTTGCGATTCTGAATTTGTTTCTCGCGATTCTGAATTTGCAATTCTGACTTTTCTGAATTTGTTTCTCGCAATTCTGAATTTGCAATTCTGACTTGTTTCTCACGATTCTGAATTTGCAATTCTGACTGTTTCTTGTGATTCTGAATTTGTTTCTCGCGATTCTGAATTAGTTTCTCGCGATTCTGAATTTGCAATTCTGACTTTATTTCTCGCAATTCTGAATTAGTTTCTCGCGATTCTGAATTTGGTTCTCGCGATTCTGAATTTGCAATTCTGACTTTCTGAATTAGTTTCTCGCAATTCTGAATTTGCAATTCTGACTTTATTTCTCGCGATTCTGAATTAGTTTCTCGCGATTCTGAATTTGCAATTCTGACTTTATTTCTCGCGATTCTGAATTAGTTTCTCGCGATTCTGAATTAGTTTCTCGCGATTCTGAATTAGTTTCTCGCGATTCTGAATTTGCAATTCTGACTTTATTTCTCGCGATTCTGAATTAGTTTCTCGCGATTCTGAATTTGGTTCTCGCGATTCTGAATTTGCAATTCTGACTTTTCTGAATTAGTTTCTCGCAATTCTGAATTTGCAATTCTGACTTGTTTCTCGCGATTCTGAATTTGCAATTCTGACTTGTTTCTCGCGATTCTGAATTTGCAATTCTGACTTGTTTCTCGCGATTCTGAATTTGCAATTCTAACTTGTTTCTCGCGATTCTGAATTTGCAATTCTGAATGTTTCTTGTGATTCTGACTTTGTTTCTCGCGATTCTGAATTAGTTTCTCGCGATTCTGAATTTGGTTCTCGCGATTCTGAATTTGCAATTCTGACTTTGAATTAGTTTCTCGCGATTCTGAATTTGCAATTCTGACTTTATTTCTCGCGATTCTGAATTAGTTTCTCGCAATTCTGAATTTGCAATTCTGACTTTATTTCTCGCGATTCTGAATTAGTTTCTCGCGATTCTGAATTTGCAATTCTGACTTTATTTCTCGCGATTCTGAATTAGTTTCTCGCGATTCTGAATTAGTTTCTCGCGATTCTGAATTTGCAATTCTGACTTTATTTCTCGCGATTCTGAATTAGTTTCTCGCGATTCTGAATTTGGTTCTCGCGATTCTGAATTTGCAATTCTGACTTTTCTGAATTAGTTTCTCGCAATTCTGAATTTGCAATTCTGACTTGTTTCTCGCGATTCTGAATTTGCAATTCTGACTTGTTTCTCGCGATTCTGAATTAGTTTCTCACGATTCTGAATTTGCAATTCTGACTTGTTTCTCGCGATTCTGAATTTGCAATTCTGACTTGTTTCTCGCGATTCTGAATTTGCAATTCTAACTTGTTTCTCGCGATTCTGAATTTGCAATTCTGACTGTTTCTTGTGATTCTGACTTTGTTTCTCGCGATTCTGAATTAGTTTCTCGCGATTCTGAATTTGCAATTCTGACTTTATTTCTCGCGATTCTGAATTTGTTTCTCGCAATTCTGAATTTGCAATTCTGACTTTGTTTCTCGCGATTCTGAATTAGTTTCTCGCGATTCTGAATTTGCAATTCTGACTTGTTTCTCGCGATTCTGAATTTGCAATTCTGACTGTTTCTTGTGATTCTGACTTTGTTTCTCGCGATTCTGAATTAGTTTCTCGCGATTCTGAATTTGCAATTCTGACTTTATTTCTCGCGATTCTGAATTAGTTTCTCGCGATTCTGAATTAGTTTCTCGCGATTCTGAATTAGTTTCTCGCGATTCTGAATTTGATTCTCGCGATTCTGAATTAGCAATTCTGACTTTATTTCTTGCGATTCTGAATATGTTTCTCGCAATTCTGACTTTGCAATTCTGACTTTGTTTCTCGCGATTCTGAATTTGTTTCTCGCGATTCTGAATTTGCAATTCTGACTTGTTTCTCGCGATTCTGAATTTGCAATTCTGACTGTTTCTTGTGATTCTGACTTTGTTTCTCGCGATTCTGAATTAGTTTCTCGCGATTCTGAATTTGCAATTCTGACTTTATTTCTCGCGATTCTGAATTAGTTTCTCGCGATTCCTAATTTGCAATTCTGACTTTATTTCTCGCGATTCTGAATTAGTTTCTCACGATTCTGAATTTGTTTCTCGCGATTCTGAATTTGCAATTCCGACTTTATTTCTCGCGATTCTGAATTTGTTTCTCGCTATTCTGAATTAGTTTCTCGCGATTCTGAATTAGTTTCTCGCGATTCTGAATTAGTTTCTCGCGATTCTGAATTAGTTTCTCGCGATTCTGAATTAGTTTCTCGCGATTCTGAATTAGTTTCTCGCGATTCTGAATTTGATTCTCGCGATTCTGAATTAGTTTCTCGCGATTCTGAATTAGTTTCTCGCGATTCTGAATTTGATTCTCGCGATTCTGAATTAGCAATTCTGACTTTATTTCTCGCGATTCTGAATTTGTTTCTCGCTATTCTGAATTTGCAATTCTGACTTGTTTCTCGCGATTCTGAATTTGCAATTCTGACTGTTTCTTGTGATTCTGACTTTGTTTCTCGCGATTCTGAATTAGTTTCTCGCGATTCTGAATTTGCAATTCTGACTTTATTTCTCGCGATTCTGAATTTGTTTCTCGCGATTCTGAATTAGCAATTCTGACTTTATTTCTTGCGATTCTGAATGTTTCTCGCAATTCTGACTTTGCAATTCTGACTTTGTTTCTTGCGATTCTGAATTTGTTTCTCGCGATTCTGAATTTGCAATTCTGACTTGTTTCTCGCGATTCTGAATTTGCAATTCTGACTGTTTCTTGTGATTCTGAATTTGTTTCTTGCGATTCCGACTTTGTTTCTCATGATTCTGAATTAGTTTCTCGCAATTCTGAATTTTTATCTTGTGATTCTGACAATTCTCACAATTCTTTTTTTTAATAGTCAGAATTGCGAGAAAAAAAGTGTGAGAATTTAGTTTTTTATTCACTGGCAAAAACAAGCTTCCATTCAAAAGAAAGATAAAAAAATAAAAATAAAATAAACAACATAACAGACAAATCCTTCATGTTTTCTTCAACTGCTGCATCCAGAGTAAGACACAATGGCTGTTCTTACATTAAGAATAATGTCTTACCAGGACTCTGTCAAAGGCGGACGGCGTTCCTCCCCTCTGAACGTGACCCAGTACAGTGACCCGTGTGTCGTAACCCAACCGCTGAACCACCAGCTGCACACACACACACACACACACACACACACACACACACACACACACACACACACACAGACAGTAAGAACAAGCGTCTGAAGATCTCACACAACTGACATCATCTGAATCTGACAGTCTCACGTCTTTGACGTAGTTGGACGAGATCAGCTGCCCGTGTTTGTCGATGGCTCCTTCTGCGATGATCACGATGTTCAGACGGGAACCTTTACTGCGACTCTGATTAAATCACACACACATTCATACAGTCAGTGAAGTCAAGTACTTTCTACAAGCTAAAATATTGCAGGATTATTTGAAATAAAACTGAAATGGTGATATGGCTTATTGCGATTATCAAATCACAAAGACCGTTAAAGTCTGTTTTTCACAGCCTGGATTTTCTTTTTTAAAATCACAGTTTTTATCAGGAAAAACACAATGATCCCTAAAAGGCGCGGCCCTGAGCAGAAGCGCCTCACCTCTCCCAGTCGAGCGCACATGTGATCCTCCCAGCCGTCCTCCGGCGGAGCCTCCGGGATGAAGAGCCAGTCGGCTCCAGACGCCAGAGCGGAAACCACCGCCAGATACCTGCAGAACCACAGACCGGATCAGACCAGAGTCCCTTATGGAGAGTAAAACAGTTGAGGAAGTAAATCAGACGCACCCGCAGTGGCGTCCCATCACCTCCAGCACAAACGTCCTCTGATGACTGAAACACAAGCGTATGAGTGAGAGAGAGAGCGGCAGCATTTATTTGCTCCAATAACGTGGGAATTATGTCATCGTGTCACTTGCAGCATCATATCAGTTTTTATTGTGTTTGTTTCTTGCGATTCTGACTTTGCAATTCTGACTTTATTTCTCACAATTCTGACTTTATTTCTCACGATTCTGACTTTATTTCTCACGATTCTGACTTTATTTCTCACGATTCTGACTTAATTTCTCACGATTCTGACTTTATTTCTCACGATTCTGACTTAATTTCTCACGATTCTGACTTTATTTCTCATGATTCTGACTTTATTTCTCATGATTCTGACTTTATTTCTCACGATTCCGACTTTATTTCTCATGAATCCGACTTTATTTCTTGCAATTCTGACTTTATTTCTTGCGATTCTGACTTTGCAATTCTGACTTTATTTCTCATGAATCCGACTTTATTTCTCACGATTCTGACTTTATTTCTCATGATTCTGACTTTATTTCTCATGATTCTGACTTTATTTCTCACGATTCTGACTTTATTTCTCATGAATCCGACTTTATTTCTCGCGATTCTGACTTTGCAATTCTGACTTTATTTCTCATGATTCTGACTTTATTTCTCATGATTCTGACTTTATTTCTCGCGATTCTGACTTTATTTCTCGCGATTCTGACTTTATTTCTTGCGATTCTGACTTTATTTCTCATGAATCCGACTTTATTTCTTGCAATTCTGACTTTATTTCTCGCGATTCTGACTTTATTTCTCATGAATCCGACTTTATTTCTTGCAATTCTGACTTTATTTCTCGCGATTCTGACTTTATTTCTCATGAATCTGATTTTATTTCTTGCAATTCTGACTTTATTTCTCGCGATTCTGACTTTGCAATTCTGACTTTGCAATTCTGACTTTATTTCTTGCAATTCTGACTTTATTTCTCGCAATTCCGACTTTATTTCTCGCAATTCCGACTTTATTTCTCGCGATTCTGACTTTATTTCTCGCGATTCTGACTTTGCAATTCTGACTTTGCAATTCTGACTTTATTTCTTGCAATTCTGACTTAATTTCTCATGAATCCGACTTTATTTCTTGCAATTCTGACTTTATTTCTCGCGATTCTGACTTTGCAATTCTGACTTTGCAATTCTGACTTTATTTCTTGCGATTCTGACTTTATTTCTCATGAATCCGATTTTATTTCTTGCAATTCTGACTTTATTTCTCGCGATTCTGACTTTGCAATTCTGACTTTGCAATTCTGACTTTATTTCTTGCAATTCTGACTTTATTTCTCGCAATTCCGACTTTATTTCTTGCAATTCTGACTTTATTTCTCGCGATTCTGACTTAATTTCTCATGAATCCGACTTTATTTCTTGCAATTCTGACTTTATTTCTCGCGATTCTGACTTTATTTCTTGCAATTCTGACTTTATTTCTCGCGATTCTGACTTTATTTCTCATGAATCCGACTTTATTTCTTGCAATTCTGACTTTATTTCTCGCAATTCTGACTTTATTTCTTGCAATTCTGACTTTATTTCTCATGAATCCGACTTTATTTCTTGCAATTCTGACTTTATTTCTCGCGATTCTGACTTTATTTCTCATGAATCCGACTTTATTTCTTGCAATTCTGACTTTATTTCTCGCGATTCTGACTTTGCAATTCTGACTTTGCAATTCTGACTTTATTTCTCGCGATTCTGACTTTATTTCTCATGAATCCGATTTTATTTCTTGCAATTCTGACTTTATTTCTCGCGATTCTGACTTTGCAATTCTGACTTTATTTCTCATGAATCCGACTTTATTTCTTGCAATTCTGACTTTATTTCTTGCAATTCTGACTTTATTTCTCGCAATTCCGACTTTATTTCTTGCAATTCTGACTTTATTTCTCGCGATTCTGACTTTGCAATTCTGACTTTATTTCTTGCAATTCTGACTTTATTTCTCATGATTCCGACTTTATTTCTTGCAATTCTGACTTTATTTCTCGCGATTCTGACTTTGCAATTCTGACTTTGCAATTCTGACTTTATTTCTTGCAATTCTGACTTAATTTCTCATGAATCCGACTTTATTTCTTGCAATTCTGACTTTATTTCTCGCGATTCTGACTTTGCAATTCTGACTTTGCAATTCTGACTTTATTTCTTGCAATTCTGACTTTATTTCTCATGATTCCGACTTTATTTCTTGCAATTCTGACTTTATTTCTCGCGATTCTGACTTTGCAATTCTGACTTTGCAATTCTGACTTTATTTCTCGCAATTCTGACTTTATTTCTCATGATTCCGACTTTATTTCTTGCAATTCTGACTTTATTTCTCGCGATTCTGACTTTGCAATTCTGACTTTGCAATTCTGACTTTATTTCTCGCAATTCTGACTTTATTTCTCATGATTCTGACTTTATTTCTTGCAATTCTGACTTTATTTCTCGCAATTCTGACTTTATTTCTTGCAATTCTGACTTAATTTCTCGTGATTCTGACTTTGTTTCTCGCGATTCTGACTTTATTTCTTGCAATTCTGACTTAATTACTCGTGATTCTGACTTTATTTCTCGCGATTCTTACAATTCTGACTTTGTTTCTCACGATTCTGACTTTATTTCTCGCGATTCTGACTTTATTTCTTGCAATTCTGACTTAATTACTCGTGATTCCGACTTTATTTCTTGCAATTCTGACTTTATTTCTCGCGATTCTGACTTTGCAATTCTGACTTTGCAATTCTGACTTTATTTCTCGCAATTCTGACTTTATTTCTCATGATTCTGACTTTATTTCTTGCAATTCTGACTTTATTTCTCGCAATTCTGACTTTATTTCTCACGATTCTGACTTTATTTCTCGCAATTCTGACTTTATTTCTTGCAATTCTGACTTAATTACTCGTGATTCTGACTTTGCAATTCTGACTTTGCAATTCTGACTTTATTTCTCGCAATTCTGACTTTATTTCTCATGATTCTGACTTTATTTCTTGCAATTCTGACTTTATTTCTCGCAATTCTGACTTTATTTCTCGCAATTCTGACTTTATTTCTTGCAATTCTGACTTAATTTCTCGTGATTCTGACTTTGTTTCTCGCGATTCTGACTTTATTTCTTGCAATTCTGACTTAATTACTCGTGATTCTGACTTTATTTCTCGCGATTCTTACAATTCTGACTTTGTTTCTCACGATTCTGACTTTATTTCTCGCAATTCTGACTTTATTTCTTGCAATTCTGACTTAATTACTCGTGATTCTGACTTTATTTCTCGCGATTCTTACAATTCTGACTTTGTTTCTCACGATTCTGACTTTATTTCTCATTTTTTAATGTGTTTGAAAAGAGTCAGAGAAGAACTCATTCAGCCCGAATACAAATCTGTGCTTTATGCATGTTGTGTGTGTGTGTACATGTGTGTGTGACCTCTGTGCCGTGGTGGTGATGGCATCAATAACTTCCATGATTCGATGCAGAGCAGAATCGGCTCCGATTGTCATGTCAGTTCCACAGAAGTCATTATCAATGGATCCCACCAAACCCACGATGTTCAGATGAGTGAACTGCTGTGCCAGAGAGTCTGTGATCCGACCTGAAACACACACACACACACGCACACACACACACACACTATCAGCTCCTTCAATCTTCTACTGAAGACAGTTTGGGGTGTTTTGTAATTGAAGTGCGGCGTGAGAGTTCGTTGTGAATGAGGGACACAGAAGATCCTGGCAGCTTCTAATGGAACACAAACACTAACGCTATTGATGGACTAAAGCAACTGGAGCGGAACTGTGTGACACACAACAGAGAGAGAGAGTGTGTGTGTGTGTGTGTGTGTACCCTGCTGCACCAGCTCTGCCAGCAGGTGGCTCCACTCGCTGCGGAAGATGTTGGCCCCCGTCAGGCTGCCGTCTCCTCCACACACACACAGGTTGGTGATGCCGCGCTGGACCAGGTGGAACGCCGCTGACAGACGGCCCTCTCGCGTGGTGAAGGCTTTACAGCGGGCGCTGCCGATGATGGTGCCGCCCTGACGACAGGAGCGAAAACACACAAAAGCAGCATGGAAACTCAAACGTTGAGAGATAATTGCACACTTTATTCCAGCGTTTTTAAAGGGGTGATAGATTATGATTCAACATTTTTAACTTTAGTTAGTGTGTAATGTTGCCTCCATCAGTGTCGACTCCGGTTTGAACAATGTAAGACTGAACACTTTCCTCATTTTGGCTGCGTGAGATTCTCCAGCTTTGTTGTTGTTGAGCTGTTAAAGCTCCGCCCTCTTCTGGAGCAGCAGCTCATTTGCATTTAAAGGGACACACACAAAAACGGCGTGTTTTTGCTCACACCCAAATAGAGGCAAATTTGACAAGCGATAATAAATAATCTGTGGGGGATTTTGAGCTGAAACTTCACACACACATTCTGGAGACACCAGAGACTGATATTACATCTTGAGAAAAGGGCGTTATAGGTCCCCTTTAAACTAAGTTGAATAATACAGAATATACTGTGAATCGTGCTCATAATCCACTCTGAACACAGCTGTGATCTTGATTAGTCTGCAGATGTGTGTGTGTGTGTGTGTGTGTGTGTGTGTGTGTGTGTGTGTGTGTGTGAGCGCAGACGCTGCTGTAATCTGACATTCAATCTGCCGCTTTAATCTCAACCCTGCTGCTGTCAGTCAGAGGAGGATGATTGACAGCCAAGGCGACTGGGAACATGAAATCAATTTTGAACATGGAAACTAGTGTCTCAGACTTACAAGTTGAATGATGTTGGTGACGCTCTGCCAGTTGGCGAGTTTGATATGGTCGCCTCCATCCACCAGTCCTTGATAACCCTGAGAGAAACACACCCGTGAGAATCACAGAACCAGCGATCAGTGACTCCAGTGTGCAGAACATCTCCTACCTCATAGATCAGGTAGACTTTGGCGCCCACAAAAATGCCCATGCGTGTTACAGCACGAACAGCCGCATTCATCCCTGCAGGAAACCATACATCATGATGCATTCCACTCTGAAAAGTGCATCTAAAAGTGAGATCATGTCTGTTTAATGCAACATCTACAGATAAATGAGTTGGAAAAAAAATGTCTAATGCAATCTGGCAACATGCAATGCAAATTTAAAAGACAGAAAGTGCAGCTCAAATAAGTTGCATAACAGTCATGCATTACTTGTGCTCCAGATATTTACTCTCTTCTAAAAACACACTAAGCAGAGCCCATTTTGCATTAGTAACACATGAAACCCGCAGTGCAGGAGTTTCATCAGCATTAAATGAGATGTGTGCACGACTGGATTCCTCTACAACAGGTAGGGCTGTGTATGACCCCTATGTTTATTGTGCATCATGTGTGAAAGAACGCGTTTAAAGCGGATTGTGCTTGTCAGAGCCATTTTATGCGCTTTTATTATCTTTTTACCCTGCGCGTCCCCGCCGCTGGTCAGGACCGCGATGGCTCTCCCCGCGCCGCTCATCCGCAGCTTCTCAAAGTCCACATGCATGATGTTAGATCGCAGATATAAACCCTTCAACTGCGGAAAACACGGACTGATTCCCCTGAAAGCTTCTTACATTCACCGCACGCAGCGCACGAATAGTGTCGGCGGCGCGCTCACGTACGCGCGTCTCGCTCCGCCTATTGTTTGTTCTGCGCGTTCCTGCCTCGAGCAACAGTTTTCTGCTTGTTTTTGAACATAAAACATCTAATTATCTCTCACGAAGATTACATATGATCGACTTAAACTGAGAAATGACGAATAAAATGAAGAATTCCAGTGAATTCCTTAATTAAAACGAAACCCTGCTGACTGAGGCAGTTCATTTCAGGACGATTTAAAGTTAATGAGTTAAAGGGGTAGTGTAATGTTTAGTGAGAGTGGAAAACATTGACCAAAAGCAAAATAAACATCATATTTAGAGGTCAGCGAGAAGTTTGAAGCGCGAGAACTATTGTTGGTGTTTTGTCGCCCTCTGCTGGTCAGACTGTGAACTGAGCGCGCTGTTGTCATAGACGCGGAGTGACGCGCATGCGCGTTGCCTGAGGGAAGCAGTGATGTGATGACAACAGGCGAGTTTGGGATCAATATTGACGCATTTCGAAATAAAACCTTACGATTATCAACATGAAATTAACCCGCAAACTTGTTCTGGCTCGAGCTAAAGCATCGGACCTGGAGAGTGTGAAGAAATTAAACTGCTGGTGTGTTTTCTGCTGTTTGTTAGCGGTTAGCCTGATGAGAATCATTAATTATGATTATTAATTTAGTCTGTGTGATTGTAGTTAGATATCTTCAGTGTTGATATGTGCTGAATAACTGCTTTCTTCGTGTGTTTTAGGGGCTGTAATCTGACAGACGTGAGTATTGAATCTTTTTCTTGTTTTTAATGTTTAAAATTACATTATTTTGCAAATAAATGCCATTATATTTCAACACCATTATCTGTGGAAGCATATTTCTGCCATATTAGAAAAAAACATGCTTTGGTAAATATTAATTATGACATGAAAAGTCATATTTATGACATAAAATCAAAATTATGACACACAAAGTCGAAATTATGACAGTCATTTTGAAAAGTATTATTTATGAGATAAAAAGTAGTGCTTTTAAATCAATTAATCGCGATTAATTGCATCTAACATGAAAGTTTGTAAATATGCATATATTTACACATATACACACTTTTATATTAGATGTGTGATTAATCACGATTAATCGATTTGACAGCACTAATAAAATCATAATTTTGACTTCGCATGTCAATTTTTCCAATATTCATCTCAGAAATATCTTTGTAATGTTATAATTTCGATTCTTTTTTCATAATTATGACAAAAAGAAATAATGATGACAAAAATAGTCAAAATTATGAGATAAAACGTAGTCCTGTCAAATCAATTAATTAATTATCTAATATAAAAGTTTGTAAATATGTGTATATTTATATTATATATACAAACTTTTATATTAGATGTGATTAATCGATTTGACAGCACTAATAAAATCATGATTTTGATTTAGT
The DNA here is from genome assembly GCF_024489055.1 of Chanodichthys erythropterus. Lineage (NCBI taxonomy): Eukaryota > Metazoa > Chordata > Actinopteri > Cypriniformes > Xenocyprididae > Chanodichthys > Chanodichthys erythropterus. Next base: position 609,732 of record NC_090226.1, read on the forward strand.
ATGTCAATTTCCAATATTCGATTTTCGATTCGAAATTATGAGAAAAATTAGTCCTGTCAAATCAATTAATTGCGATTAATCACATCTAATATAAACGTTTTAAAATATGTGTATATTTATATTATTTGTATATATAAATATTAAAAAAATAATATATATATATATAACTTTTATATTAGATGCGATTAATCAAGATTAATCATTTGACAGGACTAATTTTTCTCATAATTTTGATTTAGTATGTCAATTTCCAGTATTCATCTCAGAAATATCTTTGTAATGTCATAATTATGACAAAAAGTCAAAATGATACAAAAAAGTCAAAATTGTGATGCCAAGTCATTTATGAGATTAAAAAGTCAAAATTGAGATAAAAAAGTAGTGCTGTCGAATCAATTAATCGCATCTAACTTAAAAGTTTGTAAATATGTGTATATTTATATTATTTATACACACACACACACATAATATACACACAAAAACGTTTATGTTAGATGCAATTAATCGCGATTAATCGATGACTAATAAAGTCATAATAAGTGCCAATTTCCAATATTCATCTTTGTAATGTCATTATTTAAATTTTTTATGTCATAATTATGATGATTTCATTTTTATGTGGCAAAAATAGGATTGCATAGTTAGCATTGGTAATACTGTGCTACTGAATGATTTCTATATTCATATATTATAGTATATTATGTATTATAGTATATCAATATAACATGGCATTCATTCAGTACCGTAGTAACTATCATAGTAAGTGTATATATGTGTTCATTTCTCCACAGATCTCCATATTTGAGGAGATTCCTAACGTCGAGGTTCTCACACTGAGGTTTGTTTTGAAGTTTCTGGCAATAACTGATAATAAATCTCCTCATATATCTGTAACAGCGTCTCTCTCTGTGCCCTCAGTGCCAATCACATCTCCTCTCTGGAGCACATCTCGTCCTGTCAGCATCTCAGCGAGCTCTATCTGAGACGCAACAACATTCAGAGTCTGTCCGAACTCCGGCATCTGAAGAGTCTGAGCTGTCTGAAGGTCCTGTGGCTGGCGGAGAACCCGTGCTGCGACGCTGCTGACCCCAGCACATACCGCCTGACCGTCATCAGAAACCTGCCTGGACTGCACAAACTAGACAATCAGGGTGAGCCGAGTTACAGTGACGGATGAAATCATGAACCTGATAGATATGAATATTCATGGGTTTGTTCTGTCAGTGGTTACAGAGGAGGAGCTCGCACATGCATTAAAAGAAGGAGAGGAGCTTGTGAGCCCTTCAAGCCCCGCCCCCACCAGCTCAACCAATGGCCACACAGAAGCAGACTCCGAGAACGACCCTCTTAATTACAGTATGGAGGAAACCAAGTAAGATCCGACCTTTATTTCTGCTGTGTTTCTGTCTGTGGGTGTGAACTGAACACGCTGATGTCTGTGCAGTAAAATTCGTGCTCAGCTGGGAATGAAGCTGCTGGCTAGAGACAAGTTCCCATCGCTGTCGTCCCCGCGAGAGGCCGGAGACACGTCTAAGAGGAAGGTACAAACAGACACTGTCTGCTCATTCAGCAGCAGCTCATATGCAGTGTTGGGGAAAGTTGCTTTTAAAAGTAATGCGTTACAATATTGTGTTACTCCCTAAAGCAATAAGTAATTATGTTACATAGTTAATTTTTAAGGAAAGTAAGTAATACATTATATACATTTTTCTCTGGATGAGACTCGCTCTCTTCCAGACTATGCTGGTATTTTGTTACTGAGAACTTTTGCACGTTTTTAACGCAGTAATGCATTCAGCAACACAGACTTTATAACATGCACCATTTTCTTTTAAAAACACAATGAGAATATTATTATATTTCCTAGCTATGTATGCCATACAAAATATCTCTTAACATTATGGTTTATATAACCTACTGTACAACTCTTACAAGTAATACATTACATTAATTACATAATGCGCGTTACTTGTAATGCACTACTTGTTACATCAAAAAGTACTGATTGCGTAATGCACGTTACTTGTAATGCGTTACTTTACTAGTTACATCAAAAAGTAGTCTGATTGGGTAATGCGCATTACTTATGTTACTTTACTCGTTACATCAAAAAAAGTAATTGATTATGTAATGCACGTTACTTGTAATGCATTACTTTACTCGTTACATCAAAAAGTAGTCTGATTGGGTAATGCACGTTACTTGTAATGCGTTACTTTACTCGTTACATCAAAAAAAGTAATTGATTATGTAATGCACGTTACTTGTAATGCGTTACTTTACTCGTTACATCAAAAAGTAGTCTGATTGGGTAATGCACGTTACTTGTAATGCGTTACTTTACTCGTTACATCAAAAAAAGTAATTGATTATGTAATGCACGTTACTTGTAATGCGTTACTTTACTCGTTACATCAAAAAAAGTAATTGATTATGTAATGCACGTTACTTGTAATGCATTACTTTACTCGTTACATCAAAAAGTAGTCTGATTGGGTAATGCACGTTACTTGTAATGCGTTACTTTACTCGTTACATCAAAAAGTAGTCTGATTGGGTAATGCACGTTACTTGTAATGCGTTACTTTACTCGTTACATCAAAAAAGTAATTGATTATGTAATGCACGTTACTTGTAATGCATTACTTTACTCGTTACATCAAAAAGTAGTCTGATTGGGTAATGCACGTTACTTGTAATGCGTTACTTTACTCGTTACATCAAAAAAAGTAATTGATTATGTAATGCACGTTACTTGTAATGCTACTTTACTCAAGTTACATCAAAAAAAGTAATTGATTATGTAATGCACGTTACTTGTAATGCATTACTTTACTCGTTACATCAAAAAGTAGTCTGATTGGGTAATGCACGTTACTTGTAATGCGTTACTTTACTCGTTACATCAAAAAGTAGTCTGATTGGGTAATGCACGTTACTTGTAATGCGTTACTTTACTCGTTACATCAAAAAAGTAATTGATTATGTAATGCACGTTACTTGTAATGCATTACTTTACTCGTTACATCAAAAAGTAGTCTGATTGGGTAATGCACGTTACTTGTAATGCGTTACTTTACTCGTTACATCAAAAAAGTAATTGATTATGTAATGCACGTTACTTGTAATGCGTTACTTCAAAAAAAGTAATTGAATATGTAATGCACGTTACTTGTAATGCGTTGCTTCAAAAAAAGTAATTGATTATGTAATGCACGTTACTTGTAATGCGTTACTTCAAAAAAGTAATTGAATATGTAATGCACGTTACCTGTAATGCGTTACTTCAAAAAAAGTAATTGATTATGTAATGCACGTTACTTGTAATGCGTTACTTCAAAAAAAGTAATTGATTATGTAATGCACGTTACTTGTAATGCGTTACTTCAAAAAAGTAATTGAATATGTAATGCACGTTACTTGTAATGCGTTACTTCAAAAAAGTAATTGAATATGTAATGCAAGTTACTTGTAATGCGTTACGTTACTCGTTACATCAAAAAGTAGTCTGATTGGGTAATGCAAGTTACTTGTAATGCGTTACTTTACTTGTTACTTCAAAAAAGTAATTGATTATGTAATGCACGTTACTTGTAATGCGTTACTTCAAAAAAGTAATTGAATATGTAATGCACGTTACTTGTAATGCGTTACTTCAAAAAAGTAATTGAATATGTAATGCAAGTTAATTGTAATGCGTTACGTTACTCGTTACATCAAAAAGTAGTCTGATTGGGTAATGCAAGTTACTTGTAATGCGTTACTTTACTTGTTACTTCAAAAAAAGTAATTGATTATGTAATGCACGTTACTTGTAATGCGTTACTTTACTCGTTACATCAAAAAGTAGTCTGATTGGGTAATGCAAGTTACTTGTAATGCGTTACTTTACTCGTTACATCAAAAAAGTAATTGATTATGTAATGCACATTACTTGTAATGCGTTACTTCAAAAAAGTAATTGAATATGTATTGCAAGTTACTTGTAATGCGTTACTTTACTCGTTACATCAAAAAAGTAATTGATTATGTAATGCACATTACTTGTAATGCGTTACTTCAAATAAGTAATTGAATATGTAATGCAAGTTACTTGTAATGCATTACTTTACTCGTTACATCAAAAAAGTAATTGATTATGTAATGCAAGTTACTTGTAATGCGTTACGTTACTCGTTACATCAAAAAGTAGTCTGATTGGGTAATGCAAGTTACTTGTAATGCGTTACGTTACTCGTTACATCAAAAAGTAGTCTGATTGGGTAATGCAAGTTACTTGTAATGCGTTACGTTACTCGTTACATCAAAAAGTAGTCTGATTGGGTAATGCAAGTTACTTGTAATGCGTTACGTTACTCGTTACATCAAAAAGTAGTCTGGGTAATGCACGTTACTTGTAATGCGTTACTTTACTCGTTACATCAAAAAGTAGTCTGATTGGGTAATGCAAGTTACTTGTAATGCGTTACTTTACTCGTTACATCAAAAAAGTAATTGATTATGTAATGCACGTTACTTGTAATGCGTTACTTCAAAAAAGTAATTGAATATGTAATGCAAGTTACTTGTAATGCATTACTTTACTCGTTACATCAAAAAAGTAATTGATTATGTAATGCAAGTTACTTGTAATGCGTTACGTTACTCGTTACATCAAAAAGTAGTCTGGGTATTGCAAGTTACTTGTAATGCGTTACTTTACTTGTTACTTCAAAAAAAGTAATTGATTATGTAATGCAAGTTACTTGTAATGCATTACTTTACTCGTTACATCAAAAAAGTAATTGATTATGTAATGCAAGTTACTTGTAATGCGTTATGTTACTCGTTACATCAAAAAGTAGTCTGATTGGGTAATGCAAGTTACTTGTAATGCGTTATGTTACTCGTTACATCAAAAAGTAGTCTGATTGGGTAATGCAAGTTACTTGTAATGCGTTACTTTACTTGTTACTTCAAAAAAAGTAATTGATTATGTAATGCAAGTTACTTGTAATGCTAATTGATTATGTAATGCAAGTTACTTGTAATGCGTTATGTTACTCGTTACATCAAAAAGTAGTCTGATTGGGTAATGCAAGTTACTTGTAATGCGTTACTTTACTTGTTACTTCAAAAAAAGTAATTGATTATGTATTGCAAGTTACTTGTAATGCGTTACTTTAGTCGTTACATCAAAAAAGTAATTGATTATGTAATGCACGTTACTTGTAATGCGTTACTTCAAAAAAGTAATTGAATATGTAATGCAAGTTACTTGTAATGCATTACTTTACTCGTTACATCAAAAAAGTAATTGATTATGTAATGCAAGTTACTTGTAATGCGTTACGTTACTCGTTACATCAAAAAGTAATTGATTATGTAATGCAAGTTACTTGTAATGCGTTACGTTACTCGTTACATCAAAAAGTAATTGATTATGTAATGCAAGTTACTTGTAATGCGTTATGTTACTCGTTACATCAAAAAGTAGTCTGATTGGGTAATGCAAGTTACTTGTAATGCGTTAGTTACTCGTTACATCAAAAAGTAGTCTGATTGGGTAATGCAAGTTACTTGTAATGCGTTACTTTACTTGTTACTTCAAAAAAAGTAATTGATTATGTAATGCAAGTTACTTGTAATGCGTTACTTTACTCGTTACATTAAAAAAGTAATTGATTATGTAATGCACGTTACTTGTAATGCGTTACTTTACTTGTTACTTCAAAAAAGTAATTGAATATGTAATGCAAGTTACTTGTAATGCATTACTTTACTCGTTACATCAAAAAAGTAATTGATTATGTAATGCAAGTTACTTGTAATGTGTTACGTTACTCGTTACATCAAAAAGTAGTCTGATTATGTAATGCACGTTACTGGTAATGCGTTACGTTACTCGTTACATCAAAAAGTAATTGATTATGTAATGCAAGTTACTTGTAATGCGTTACGTTACTCGTTACATCAAAAAGTAGTCTGATTATGTAATGCACGTTACTGGTAATGCGTTACGTTACTCGTTACATCAAAAAGTAGTCTGATTATGTAATGCACGTTACTGGTAATGCGTTACTTTACTCGTTACATCAAAAGTGATCTGATTATGTAATGCACGTTACTTGTAATGTGTTACTTCAAAAAAAGTAATTATGTAATGCACTTTACTTGTAATGCGTTACTTTACTTGTTACATCAAAAAGTAGCCTGATCGGGTAATGCACATTACTTAATTTACTTGTTACATCAAAAAAGTGATCTGATTATGTAATGCAAGTGACTTGTAATGCGTTACGTTACTCGTTACATCAAAAAGTAGTCTGATTATGTAATGCACGTTACTGGTAATGCGTTACTTTACTTGTTACATCAAAAAGTAGCCTGATCGGGTAATGCACATTACTTAATTTACTTGTTACATCAAAAAAGTGATCTGATTATGTAATGCAAGTGACTTGTAATGTGTTACCCCCTACACTGCTCATATGTAACTGATCTTTGTTGTTCCTCATAGAGTCACACATTAGAGGCCGTTCTCCTCCTGCTGAAGGATCTGGACGTCGAGGAGCTGAAAATCATTCAGTCAGTCACAGAGAGCAAACTCCGATCACGCAGTCGACAGAGAGAGAAATCTCCCATCTGCTCATAAACTCACCAGCGGAAAACATTTAAACCAGCAGCCCACGAGCAACCAGAGTTTACTTTTGGGAAAATGACACATTTAGACATATTTTGGTGACACTTTACAATAATGTTTCATTTGTTTATGCATTAGGTAACATGAGCAATATATTTCTTACAGCATTTATTAACCTGTTAATGCCAGTAGAAATAGTTGTTCATTCATGTTAGTTCACAGTGCATTAATGTTAACATAACTTTTGTGCATGTTTAAGTTAACTTCAGTAATAATAAATGCTGTATAAATATAGTTCATTTTAACTTATGTATTTAATGTAAATAAATGAAACCTTGTTGAACAGTGTTAAACATTTGCAATAGAAATATGGGTAAGTTATTTTTTGTGTGTTATGTTTAAGGCAGAAATCTCAGATATTAACATTTCATAGTCATTTTAAACAACGCCAGACGTCAGTCCAGATCACTGCAACACTTAATACAGTACAAAAAGTAATGAATAATGTAAAAAGCTTTTGTTTGTTTGAATCTGTCATGCTCACTTGTGATTGTTACCAAGTTGCCTTTTCCTGTTCAAACTAAGACGTTTTCCTATTTTGGATGAAATGTTTTGCTTTGTAATTATCTAAATGAAGTATAAAAACATTGTGTTGAAATAATACATATGAGAATGTATTTTTCTATGTTAATAAATTCAAATGCACAAGAATATTTATTATTTCCATCATGATCCTACACAATTTTACAGAATACTGTACATGATTAAGTGGCAAAAACATGAATTGAGTGTCATTTAAACCTGCAACCGCCTTCAGCCATGTTTCCTCGAACATGAAGTACAAAACCAAATCATTTATGATACAATATTGACAGGTTATTTATCAGATCAAGTGCTATTCACGTGGAGGGCATTGATGTTTTCCCGGTTTCACTCCACATCGTTTTTCTCCAGAAAGTCAGTCAGAGTTCCGTTATCCACCGGAATGAGGAGATACTCCACACCGTCTGCGCCCTGACAAAAATAATGCTGTTTTAATAATCACTTCAGTTATGCTGCACATATGAAGGGACAGGCGAGATCTGACCTTCTTGGTTCGGATGAGTTTGTGATCTCTGAACTCGGTGAGCTGCGTGCGCAGCGTGATGTCACTGTTCACCAGGAAAGACTCGCGACAGCGCTGGTAGAAATCCTGGAAAGACAATCCTGAACAAACAAGAAAACAATCACGATTTAATATCCAGGAGCTTGATTATAAATGAACTCGGCGGCAGTGATGATGTTTTACCCGTGTACGCAGGATTGTCCTTGTTCTCCAGCTGAAACTCGGCCAGTAATCTGAAGATTCCCCTGCAAATCACATGGACACAAACATTATATCATACAATACAAAAATGTATAATAGTTTCTGAAACGTTCCTACAAACAATTTATAATGTGATTTGCCATTTTTCTTATTTTTATAATCAATATTGGAATATATTAATTACTAGTGTATGACTGCAAACTTTTCGTACGAATGTCAGTTTCTGCCATTATAACATCAGATTTGTTCCTCACTTTTGCTGCAGCATGAAATCCAACTGTATGTGTTTCATAAATGATTTCTGAAAGTGCTCAAGTGTCGTCACCTGGCGTTGGGCGTGAGCGAGCGCAGCACGTGTGTGAGCGAGCTGAGCGCCAGCGCCCCCGTCTGCTGCACCAGCAGAGAGTTCTCATACGACGTCTCCTCCGTATACGGCAGGTACGTCGTGGTTTCGTACCACAGCCAGTTGAACATGCTCATCTTCGCCTGATCCCAGACTGAAGACAGACCAGGTGTTTGATTACAAACAGGGATTCATGTCTCCATTTATCCACAGTTCTCCATCTACTGGATATTACAAGGCCATTACATCAGTATCTATGGAAGATTGCTTCTGCCACAGAATAAAAAAACTAAATAAAATTTAATAAAGTAATCGCGACTTTTTATCTTACAATCTTGACTTTTTTAAATTTCAGAATCATGATTTTATATCACAATTCTCACTTTATAACTTGAAATTGTGAGGAAAAATCAGAACTGCAAGTTTATTTTTTTCCAATTTTTAACATTATTTCTCGCAAATGGAAGTTTATAATTCTTTTTTTTTACAATTCTGACATTATCTCCCAAAAGCATTTATTTTTCGCAATTCTGAATTTTTTTCTTGTAATTTCAAGTTCATAACTCACAATTCTGAAATGTTCTCACAATTGTGTTTAATTTATATCTCACAATTTTGACATTATTTCAAGCAATTGTACGTTTATTTTTGCAGTTCAGACATTTTTTCCTCGCAACTGCGTTTAATTTATATCTCGCAATTCTAATAATTTCTCACAATTGCACGTTTATATCTCGCAATTCCGCCATTTTTTTCTTGTTATTGCGTTTAATTTATAACTCGTAATTCTGAACTTTTTCCTCAGAATTTCAAGTTTTTTTTTTATTCCGTTTAATTTTAGATTTTAGAATTCTGACGTTATTTCTTGTAATTACAAGTTTATTTTTCCGCAATTCTGATGTTTTTATCTTGCAATTGGAAGTTTATAACTCGTAATTCTGACAATGTTTCTCGCTATTGCGTTTAATTTATATCCCGCGATTCTGATATTTCTCGCAATTACATGTTTAATTTTCACAATTCTGACATTATTTCTCCCAATAGCGTTTATTTTTTCGAAATACTGAAATTTTTTCTAGTAATTAAGTTCATAACTTGCAATTCTGAATTTTTTCTCGCTATTACGTTTAATTTATAGCTCGCAATTCTGACATTATTTCACACAATTACAAGTTTATGTCGCAATTCTTTCTCACAATTGCACGTTTATAACTCTTAATTCTCTTAATTTATAATTCTGGCATTTTTTTCCTCATTATTGCGTTTAATTTATAACTCGTAATTAAAATTTTTTTCCTCAGATTTTCAAGTTTAATTTTCGCAATTCTGACTTTTTTCCTCACAGTTGTGTTTAATTTTATATTTTGGAATTCTGACGTTATTTCTTGTAATCGCAAGTTTATTTTTCCGCAATTCTGATGTTTTTATCTCGCAATTGGAAGTTTATAACTCGTAATTCTGACATTGTTTCTCGCTATTGCGTTTAATTTATATCCCGTGATTCTGATATTTCTCGCAATTACAAGTTTAATTTTCGTAATTCTGAAATTTTCTCTTGTAATTTCAAGTTCATAACTTGCAATTCTGAAATGTTCTCGCTATTGCAAGTTTATGTCGCAATTTTGACAGTTTTTCTCGTTATTGCATTTAATTTATAACTCATAATGACTTATAATGACTTTTTTCCTCATAATTATGTTTAATTTATATTTTGGAATTCTGACATTATTTCTTGTTTCTAAAAAACTAGTGCAAGTTTATTTATATCACGCAATTCTGACAGTATTTCTCACAATTCTGAGTTTATGTCTAAACTTAGAATTGTGAGAATAAAAAGTCCAAATTGCAAAATAAAAAGTTGCAATTACATTTATAATTTATTGTACTCTATGTCAGAAACAAGCTTCCATAGTTATCATCCTAAAGCTGAAGCATGACACTGACTGAGTGGAGCGTTTATGTGGTCGATGGAGGCCAGCAGGTGCATGTTGGGAACCGCCGCCAGCTGCCCCAGTGCCTGCTGGGTCCTGTCGCCCCTCAGCATGGGCCCGTCGATGTTATTGACGATCAGAAAGACGTGATTGCTGGGGTCTGGAACGAGAACACATGACTTACAGCCACTGAAGACCATCAGAGATGAGTTCAGAGAGACGTCACACGCGAGTCGTACCTTCTTTGAGAGTTTTGACGATGAAGTCGACCTGGTCTTCAGGATTACGGAAACTTCCCTCATGTTGGAACACGTCTGCGGTGATGCTGTTTAAGATCTGGAGGATTACAGGAAGATTCAGATGATGACAATCAGATCAAAGCTGTTAGCCAACATTTAAAATGGCATAAACTGACCGATTTGAGGGTCATACTGGGGAAGAAGCCGTTGACCACCACATGATCGTAGTCCGACAGCATGGACGTGCGAAACTTCTCCAGCAGAAGCTTCTTGGAGCCCAAACCGTAGATCAAGATGTTAAAGCCCATGCTGAAATATTACCAGACAAACACCAGATGAGCATGATGTGCACACACACACACACACACACACACACACACACACACACACACACACACACACACACACTCAACTGCAGCTGCAGCATCCACTGCTCGAAGTTCTTCTCATGTTTTGCGTTCAGCTGATTAATTTCTTCTGCAAATCGTGGAGGGTTGTCACTCAGAAGGCTGATCAGAGTTTCCTATAAAACACAATCGAACACCTGCGTCAGACCTCGTACAGATCCCATAATCCTCAGCGGCGGCTCAAGATCACTGACCCGGTCCAGTTTGGGCGTCTGCAGCTTCTGGAGCGTGCGGTCAGACGTCAGCACTTTAGAGCTGCTGTGAGCCTCGAAATATTCCTCCACCAGATCAGACTGAGTGAAGAGAGTCACATTCATGAGCGGAAGAAGACATTTATAGAAGAAGTATTTATACATAAAGAACGTTCATGATACATTTCAGGGTCATCTGAAGGTTAAAGGTCAGGATGAAACGCTCACCTCTGCTTTCTTGCCCTTCTTACTGGGGGTCTTGTAGAGGGCGGCGGCGGATGTGGCCGCAGTGTTTTTACTGGGTGTTTTGGGCTTTGGGGTCTGGTGTTCTTCAGCATCATCATCATCCTCAGAGTTCGAGGGCGAGAAGTCGCTCTCGCTGTCTGACCGCAGGTTCGGAGCTGAACCACAATTACAACAAAACATCAGTCTGTGAGACGCGGGTGACAGGAAATACACACACAAACACAAAACTGAACCAAGACAAACAAATCCAGAATCCAGTAAACAAGACGTCAGATTGAGTCTCTTCTGATTCATGTTCTGCTCTTACTGGGAATGATTCACTAACGCATAGAGTTTCACACCACGGTTAGAGGTTACTGAAGTAAAATGTACTTCTTTTTAAATTAATTATATACCGTTATTAATATCTGAAACACTATTTGTTAGAAAAATGTCTATTTTAGTTGTTAGAGAAGATAGTTTAAAATAAATAGGGAAAATTGAGTTTTTTTTTAAAGATAAATAATTAGATTTCTTTTCATTGTAATATAATATTTTTTACAATAATATTAAACTATGGATCATTTATTATAATCTAATAACTATACACATAATGATTTGTTAATTATAAGACTTATTTGTATGATTGAATGCATAATTTTTTCATTGTAATATAATTTTTTTTACAATAATATGAATAAATTATGAATCATTTATTATAATCTGATAACTATACAAATAATGATTTGTTAATTATAAGACTTATTTTTAAGCTTAAATGCATAATTTTTAGGGTAATTTATGTGCTTTTATTCTGGAATTTAAGGTAAATTTTCTTTGCCAATTTAGTTATTATTCTGTACATTTTTGTTAGTATTTATTTATTTTTGGAAGAAAATAATATTGTATGGCAGCGTTATTATCGTTAACTAAAGCTAATAAAACATTTCTGTTAATAAAAATTAATATTTCTGTTAATAATAAGCTGAAATAAAAAATATTATTAGTTATAATTATATAACTAATAATGCATATGTATCTATATCTATCTATCTATCTATCTATCTATCTATCTATCTATCTATCTATCTATCTACCTATCTATCTATATATATACAGCCATTGACAAAATTAAGAGACCACTCCAAGTTCAGAAATCAATGTTAAGTGGTCTCTTAATTTTTTCCATAGCTGTATATTATAATATATATATATATATATATATATATATATATATATATATATATATATGCATTATTAGTTATATAATAACTAAAATAAAATAAAAATATTAATTTCTTGGCAATAAACTGAAATGAGTTTAAGATGAAGCACAAAAATTAACAAATGTAAATAAATAAAAATTAAAAGTGAAATAAAAATAAATGAAACCTAATTAGCAATATTTAAAAAAATAAAAAGAATAAAAAAAAGAGAAAACAATAAAATTACTAAAAACTAAACTAAACATGACTAACATGAAAACTAAAAATATAAAAATAAAAGCTAATTAAAATGTAATAAACTATAATAAAACTAAAACAAAAAATAAATTAAAGCTGTTGTATTAAAATATTGTATTGCTCTTTATGTATTTTCTCTTTATGTTTCTCATCTTTAATGTCACTGTCATTATGGATTAGTTTTGTTATTTGTCTTCTTATCGTTAAATAAACAAAAATAAACCCCAAACGAACCTGCGAGTCTCTTCCTCAGCCGGTGGGGTGTCGTGGAGATGAACTGCACCTTCTTTCCCTGAGCAGACGTGAGTTTTTCAGTCAATAAAACAAAAAACACATGTTAAAAACCTATAATGTGTTTCAGCTTCACCTTCTGAGGGGTTTTGTTCTGACCGGCTGATCCTGGAGGGACGAACAGAGAAAACGAGAGTCAGTCTTTAAACTGAGAGAGATAAAGAATAAAAACAAACTACAGGATCAGGACAAACTTTTGCTGGACGTCTCCTCGTTGGTGTCGGATGTGCTGAAGGTCACGCTCTTCCCGGGTGTTCGAGCCCATTCTGACGCTGCACAAACACACGACACACTCGTCATCAGTCACACACAAGCTTTTGTGTTAATTGAGTCGATCGATTAGTGTCCACTCACCCATCTGAGCCATTTTATTCCCACGTTTGATGGTCTGAAACGAGAAGACAGCCGATCCAGCCGTGACGGCTGCGTTTTCACTCTCATCTGGGAAATAAACAAGCAATGAGACGAATCATGTACAAATCAATATCTATCAGGATAATTCAGCTGACGGTACATGATCTGTAGTGATGATGTGAATCTTCACCTTGTGATCCAGTGTACAGAACGTCCACATAGTTCTGCTCATCAAACACCTCTTCATCATCATCCTCTTCCTCCTCAGGAGATCTTTTGGATTTCTGAGGGGTTTTCAGGGTCACCAGCGTCTGTACGGATCCATTGGCTGCTTTTATATCTGGAGAGACATATTCATAACATAATGTATGAGACGCTGACAAAATATATATACAAAAATACACACACACACACATATATATATATATATATATATATATATATATATATATATATATATATATATATATATATATATATATATATATATATGTATTTTGTCAGTGTCGCATTATATATACACATATATGTACATATAAGTGTTATTATGGTTAACTTCAAGGGTTAGTTCACCCAAAAATGAAAATAATGTCATTAATTATTCACCCTCATGTCGTTCCACACCCGTAAGACCTTCGTTCATCTTCGGAACACAAATTAAGATATTTTTGATGAAATCCTCCATAGCCAGCAATGACATTTCCTCTCTCAAGATCCATTACTGTACTAAAAACATATTTAAATCAGTTCATGTGAGTACAGTGGTTCAATATTATTATTATAAAGCCACAAGAACACTTTTTGTGCGCTAAAAAAACAAAATAACGACTTATTTAGTGATGGGTGATTTCAAAACACTGCTTCAGGAAGATTCGGAGCGTTATGAATCAGCGTGTCGAATCAGCTGTTCGGAACTCCAAAGTCACGTGATTTCAGCAGTTTGACGTTTTGACACGCGATCCAAATCATGATTCGACACAAAAGATTCATAACGCTCCGAAGCTTGCTGAAGCAGTGTTTTGAAATCAACCATCACTAAATAAATCGTTGTTTTGTTTTTGAAGCACCAAAAATATTCTCGTGGCTTTATAATATTAATATTGAACCACTGTACTCACATGAACTGATTTAAATATGTTTTTAGTACATTAATGGATCTTGAGAGAGGAAATGTTATTGCTCAGGCCTCACTGAGCCATCGGATTTCATCAAAAATATCTTAATTTGCGTTCTGAAGATGAACAAAGGTCTTACGGGTGTGGAACAACATGAGGGTGAATAATTAATGACAGAATTTTCATTTTTTGGTGAACCCTTTAAATAAAAAAATAAAACCATAAAAATAATTTTTTTGTTTAAAGTTTAAATAAAATAAAATATTTAAAAAATCCAAATAAAGTAATTCAAAATATTAATAAAACTACAGTAGTATCTCAATGATACTAAAATAACAAATCTCAGGTAACAAAATACCATGGCATTACCATATATACATATATATATATATATATATACCATAGCACAACTACTACAGTATTATTTTGGTAAGTAAAAACATAAAATAAAAACTGTGTGGTAATTAATAGTTTTTAAAAGTAAAAGCAAGAAGCTGATGGAGTATATAAAGCTTTAGTAAATCACACAAATATCGAGAATGTAAAATGTAAGAGAAACTCTTTTACCTTGTTGTTTCTCAACAATATGATCCAAAACGTCCTGATCAGCCACGAACCGAACCTCTAACGGTTGTTTCTGCGTCATCCTGCTGCTCAGACACTAAACTCCGACATTAAACTGTAATATCTGTCCTACGCAGATGTTTATTAACATTTGTTTCGATAATAACGCTTCATTTTGCGCGATTAGATCTGTTGAAAATGTGAGGTAACGTTACTGCTTTCCGCGCCAATGGAAAGATTTTAACCCACGTGTGACAGGACGAGGGTCACGTCGAGAGTCGCTCCGGCCAATTAGAGTGAGGCTTCATTGTAAACTACACCTCCCATAATTCCTGGGTCGATGTTGTATGTTAAAGGTAGTATTAATTAGTCAGTTTTTTTATTTTTTATTATTTACTCGGGTGAATTAAACTCGTAGGATGGGTTTTTCCTTAAAAATTAAATGTTTGCTTGATTTGAATCTGGAATAAAAATGTAAAACGGCTACATCTCCTAAAATGAATTCTCAAGTCAACGCGAATCGCTGTGATCGGTCCATCCGAAGCAGCGCTGAGAAAAGTAACAGCTATCACGTGACACTCTCAGTTCTCTTTCAACTGTTGTTTTTAATTAAAACGCAGTTGATAATAATCAATCAACAGGTAATAAAATCCCAGTTAATCGCAATCCAAGAGCTTTAAAGCATAATTAGCGTAAATCTGACAAATAAAAACGCGTTCGCGTCGAAGCTTCACTATTTTCATGACCTCTTCAGCCACACTTCAATTCACTATATTATTATATTCTGATACAGAAATGTCATTTAATAATGTTCTGACCGGTTTCAATCCAGCCGAGGCCATTTTAAATGTCACTGGACTGAATTGAAAGATTAAATTCACCCTTTTATTATGAAGAAACTGTTGCAATATGAAATATAAAAGGGCATATCAGGTTCTGTACTCAAAACCAAAATCAATGCAAGTCAAATATTGCATAAAATAAACTGGCATGAACAATCAGGGACATGATTTTTTTGTAGTTTTATAGTTATATAGAAACATTTCAACTACAAACATCAGATTTAAACTGCATTTTATAACTAAATCACACAGAGACTGAAATCCTTAAAGTGAAAATTCATATTTTATTGGTTCCATACATTAATTTAATCAAGGGCAGAAATTAAGAAAACAAAGTTATATCAAACAGGGGCATCTACAAGGTTAAAGGTTTGTTTCAATCGCAAGTGCAGACCTTAAATTCATTCAGATTGATTCGGCTGGTCAGAAAGAGAGAGAAAAAAAAAATCAAATAGTACAAAAATCGAGTTCAAAGGCGTCAGAATTATTGGGTGAAAAACAACCATGTCTCATTGTTCGACAGACGAAACGTTCATGTGTGTGAGAACCAAACAAAAGACAGAAAACAGCGTCTTCTGCGACAGATCTGAAACAAACACAGACTGTGCCCTTGATTTCAATTAATCAGTTTTACACAAATCAAAAAATGATAATAAAGAGGGGGAAAGACGAGGTTGATGTGTTTTTCTCTTTTTACACATTAGATCAGAATGGCTTTATGTAACTCTAAGGAGGAATACATCTCAATACAGTTATACAGAACTCTGCTACTACCTTAAATATACAAGCACAAGTACACAAAAATGAACCAAAAGCCCACACTAAATGACTCTCTTTAAAAAATAATACAAACCAATAGAATCTGAGGGTCGAAATCTTTAAGGACCTTGACGGTTCTGTTACTCCTTGGTTTGCAGCTTTCAACATCGGCAAAAAAACAATAAAAGAAACCAAATAAAAACATTCTAGGGAAATAGAGGCTGGTATAAAACACGGATAAAATTCTCCAAAACGTGTCTGAGTTGAAACGCTCTTCATGTTTCAAATGTCCGTTGTGTTTGAGAGCAGAACACGTCCAGCTCACATTTCACTCCAAAATTATGCAAAATAAGAAAATACAATTTGCTGAAAGAAGATATCTAGTGTATTTTATTTGCAGTTTCATGACAATTAAACATTTTCTCCTGCAAATTCTCATTACTGTAATGCAAAGCAACAGAAAAATATGCATTTAAATTAAAAGTTATTTATGATAACACTACTTTAAGACTTTATGCATAATGCATTATAAAGATATTCAGAATATTTGCATTGCAATGCATTATACTTTCTAAAGGCGTAACAATGAAGAGTTGCAATACAAGGCATAATTAATGCATTAAAATTCTCATAATGCACTATATATAAAGACTTGAAGTAAAGCGTATTTATATTTCATGTTAGTGTTTTGATTTATGCTTATTTAAAAATTATTTAATAGTTTCTGTTACTGCAATACAGCCTTATAACTGCGGGGAACAGAAAATAACCTTTTAAAATATGATTAATATTAAAAATAAAGATGTTTTCATGTTTTATTCTCAACATGCAGAATGTGGTTTTGGGGTGAAACAGGAGCTGGATGTTTTTCGACAGGCTCTGTTCGTCTTGTTGGCGGTTTACGTGGTCAGATTTCTCCGTTCCGTCTTAACTTAAACATGTGAACTATCTACAGGCTCCTCAGAGGAGTTTCGAACCCGTAAGACACCAACAAAACCACGAGCGCTCGGTTTAAACTGTCCTGTGTGTTTCAGTTTGATGCTCATCTCTGGTCCTCTGCCGACAGGAAGAGCAGCTGCAGGTAGATGAATGCACCTCTTTCTTCCCATTGGATGCCCAACACTCCCGCTGGCTCCGCCCCCTCCCGCCCCGCCCCCAGTCTCACTGAGACGCCTGTGAGGTGGGGTTGTCGTTCTTGCCCTCCTGGCTGGACGGAGGCTTGTTGTTCCAGGGGCTGTTGGCGCCCAGCGCGGGCGAGTTGTTAAAGCTGTCCTCGTCGTCGATACCGTTAGCGGCGTCAAACTGCGTGTTCTCCAGCCGCGTGATCAGACGCTCGTCCTCATCTCCAAACTCGCCGCCCATCAGCGTAGGCTCACCCACCACCATCACATCCTGAACGGAGGAACAGAAAAACAACATCAGCACACTGGGAGCAAACTTGGCAAAAAAAAAAAAGGAAAAAACAAACACAAAAAAAAGTGTGTGTGTGTGTGTGTATATTATATATACATATATATACACACACACACTTTTTTTGTTTATAAATTGTTTATATATATATATATATATATATATATATATATATATATATATATATATATATATATATATATATATATATATATATATATAATTTTTTTATTTATATGTATTTTATATTATATACATTTTATTTATATATATATATATATATTCATGTATTTAATGTAATTGAATATATAAATATAAATGTGTATACATTTTATATAATTTTTATAATATATATATATAAACAATTTATAAATAGGCCTATATATTTACTTGTATTTTGATGTATTTTAATTTATATAATATATATATATATATATATATATATATATATATATACATACATACATACATACACACACACAAATTATATAAATTAAATAATATTTAAATTATACACACACATATATAAAAATAAATTATTTTTATATATATATATATATATATATATATAAAAAAATATGTATATAATTTATTAATTAATATATGTGTATAATTAATATATATATTTTGTAATGTTATTTACATGTATTTTATACTATATATATTTTTTTTATTTATATAAAATTCACATATTCATATACTTAAAATATTATAAATATATACACACATATATAGAATTAAAAAATATATAAAATATAAATAACATTAGGGTTAGGGTTATGGTTATATATATATATATAAAAAATATTAAATAAGTGAATATATAAATATACATGTATACATATAAATAAATATATATAGTATAAAATACACAAATAAAATAAAGGTATAATTATATATACACACACACACACACACACACACACACACACACAGTATATTCATATTAATTTATAGCAGTATATACACACAAAATCACATTTATAAACTTCATCTCTGTTTTTAATGGCTGTGATTTTGCCGCTTGATGTTTGAAGCATGTTTCATGCGTTTATGTTGTAAGAAGACAGCGACTCCAGCGATGTGATTGGTCACTCACCGGGACCTGACTGGACAGCGGAAAACTGTTTGCGGGGCTCTTCTTCTTGCTGTTGCTGTTGTTGTTTGTTCCGCCGCCTGCGCTCATGGTGCTGCCGCCCGACATCTTGCGCTTCCGCCGCTTACTCGGCGCCTGTCTGGCTGGTTCAGCTGCGGAGAGACGCCACACGTTACACAAACACCAGCGGAACATCCGAGAACGGGAAGAAGGATTCCTCACCTGGTGGAGCGACCATCCTCTGCCACTTCTGGAACAGACACGTCTTCAGACAGTCTCGGGGACTCAGACTGTACGTCTTGTGCCTGGACATCAGCTCCTGCATGGGCTCCAGGATTACACACAACTGAGACACACGACAAGAGAAGTTACTCATCTGCTGAACGACATTTATAACGTTGATTTTAGCATTTTCAGTGTTGATGACAAAACAAAAACACTGTTTTCAAACGAATCCGGATTAACGCAGACGTTCATACTCTGAGGTAGTTGAGGGTGGAGTTTGACAAGCCGCATCTGGTGATGTTTTTGGACAGCTGATCCAACATCTGTGGGTCCTGTGCCTGAGACGGAAACACACCGTCGTCAGACATAAAAACAAACACGTGTAAATCTACGGCGGGATCCAGGAGGAGGAACTCACATGCATGGCCAGGATGCTGCGGGGAATGAGTTCTCTGTGCTGCCGGATGCTGAAATGCCACGTCTTTATTCTCATCATGTCATCAAACATGAACTCCAGGTACAGACGGCCCTCCACACACACCTGAGGAGACCAGCAGTTACACACACACACACACAAACACAATAAAATCATTACATTAAACATCACGTTACACAACACACCTGCGTGAACATGGGTTTGCCGTTCTGCGTGACCATAGTACACTGATCGCAGTCCAGAGACACAAAGTTGTTGTGGAAAGACTCTTTAGGGTGTTTCAGGACGTAGTAGAGCTCGTTAGCGCCGCCCTCAAACACACTCCTGAAGTAACGAGGAATCAGCGTCCGACCGATCGCTGAAGAGAGACAAGAGTGCATCCATCAGAGAAAGAAACCAATTCGATTCTCAAAGTGTTAAGGAAATCTTTAACTGAATGTGAATCTGTGATTAAACAAAAGCAACAGTATGTCAACGTTTGAGTTATTTTTTATAGTGCGGCACAGAGATGTCTGAATGTCTGATATGTGATACTCACTGTATCGTTTCGGACCGTCCTCCAGACAAAATGTGATAGTGAGCATAGCATCATCCTCAAAGAATTCAGTAGTGAAAGCGTCCCACCACAGATTATCACACTCCTGAGAGAGAGAAACATTCATTCAGCTGATGTTTCTGCGCTAAAGTTACAGGGTTTATGTCAGGCATATTTTTTTTAAATGTTGCTGGTAGTTAAAGCGTTAGTTCACCCAAAAATGTAATTTGTATCATTAATTCCTCTCTCTCATGTCGTTCCACACCCGTAAGACCTTCATTCATCTTCAGAACCCAAATTAAGATATTTTTGATGAAATCCGAGAGACTCGTCCATATAATCAACAATTTCAAAGTCCAGAAAGGAACTAAAGACATCGTTAAAACAGTCATGTGACTGCAGTGGTTCAACCTTAATGTTATGAAGAGACGAGAATACTTTTTGTGCGCAAAAACAAAACAAAAATAACTACTTTATTCAACAATCTCGTCTCTTCTGACATTATCTTACGCAGGTGACGCAGTAACAGTGAAGCTTCCGTGTTTACACCCAAATGCTGGCTCAGTATTGGCCAAAGCTGATCATGTGACACACGTGTGACGCTGACGCAGGAGCCGGCCAATAATGAATCGACGTTCTGATGATGAACCTGGAAGCGCTGCACGTAAACAATGCATGAGAATGACACAGAAGAGAAGAGATTGTTGAATAAAGTGGTTATTTTTGTTTAGTTTTTGCGCACAGAAAGTATTCTCGTCTCTTCATAACATTAAGGTTGAACCACTGCAGTCACATGACTGTTTTAACGATGTCTTTAGTTACTTTCTGGACCTTGAAAGTGTTGATTATATGGACGAGTCTCTCGGATTTCATCAAAAATACCTTAATTTGTGCTCTGAAGATGAATGAAGGTCTTACGGGTGTGGAACGACATGAGGGAGAGGAATTAATGACAGAAATCCAGAACATGCGCCTCACCTCCGTCCAGTTCTGAAGCCGTTTGT
Source organism: Chanodichthys erythropterus (assembly GCF_024489055.1). NCBI lineage: Eukaryota > Metazoa > Chordata > Actinopteri > Cypriniformes > Xenocyprididae > Chanodichthys > Chanodichthys erythropterus. The sequence goes on from NC_090226.1 coordinate 631,090, forward strand.
TGAGTTCAAATATCCTGTAGTCTGTCTGATTCCCATAAGGTGTGTGTCTCCTGAGGAAGAGAGTGTGTTAACACTCACAGACACACACTGATACTTTCTGCACTTTATCTGCATCGTGCTTTTAATAATAAACATCCTAATACAGCACCTGTTTGCTTTAATGTAACGGTTGAGAACGACATTGCATTAACCCTATAATTCTACTGCATCGTATCTGACACATTTCCAAGGCATCTAATGATCTGATAAACCACTCAATCTCCTCCAGTCCTTCTGATTGTTTAGATTGTTTTATCAAGTAAAATCTTTTAGTATAATTGTACAAACTTCAGCTTGTGTCGTTCAGCTGTGAAATCTTGTTTTTTTATCAAGTAAACGTAAGAATAACTTTGATATTGTTAGTAATATTTCAGCTGAAGCAGGTTTACTTGATCATCCAGAAAAATCAATATGATAATCAAGTTTATTTGTTCATCTCTCAATCATTATATGTTTTAAAACTACATAAACTAAGCATTTAAATACCTTATTACTAAAACATTATTGGCAGATATTGATATTTAAATGCATTTTATCATTTTAAATATCAGCATCTGCACCAAATTTCATATTTTTGCTCAGTTTGGGCCTCTAAATTAAATTAATGTTTTTTCCTCCATCAGACTATATGAGCCATAAAAGCATCAAATATGATTCAAAACAAACAAACACTTTTATATATATTTTGTCTAAAGTTTCAAGTAACAATTTAATAACTGATTATAATTTCATATGTCAGTCTTTACGGGGTTAAACAGAGATGTGTAAAAGCCTCACCCGATGCCCGGCTCCAGGTATGTGGGGGGGTACATGGGCGTCGGGCTGCAGGAACAAGACAGAAGGCCATGACAGATCATGTCAAACCTCATAATGTTCACATAACATGCTTAATAAATTCCACACAGCCCTCACAAGGCCATACTGTAACAAACATTCAGACGCTGAAGCGAACAAAAGCAGTTCTCTGGCTCTAGGCGCCATTACAGACAGGAAGACAGTCGTTTTCTGTATTTATCAGCATGCCACAGTAGATATGACACCCGCTAGACTTTACTGCCCTGCCACACTGAAGCCACACCCACTTTCTTGGATGCTGTCCAATCCTGGATACTGATTGACAGCTCGTTTCCACCACACTGAGTCTTGTGGACACGAGCACTTCCTGCTCCCGCTATCTGACAGAAACAAGCGCTGATGCAGCTCTTCTGTGCACAGGAACTCAGCGCAGCGTCCAAACAGCCACTGAACTTCACGAGTGATTATTTCAGTACTGAATAAAAATATACTTATAATTTCCCTCCACTGACAGAGTTTAAAATCTAATGTTAGGCTTTCAGACCTTTTTAAGACCTGCACAAATGAAATTAATGCCATATGTCCATTCGGAAGAGCATGATACAATCTCAAAATAATCATCTCAGAATCTTTTACTTGCTGCGGCACACATTCAATGAGGACTTAAAGGGTTAGTTCACCCAACAATGAAATTTCTGTCATTAATTACTCTCCCTCATGTCGTTCCACACCCGTAAGTCCTTCATTCATCTTCAGAACACAAATTAAGATATTTTTGATGAAATCCGAGAGACTCGTCCGTATAATCAACACTTTCAAGGTCCAGAAAGGAACTAAAGACTTTGTTAAAACAGTCATGTGACTGCAGTGGTTCAACATTAATGTTATGAAGAGACGAGAATACTTTTTGTGCGCAAAAACAAACAAAAATAACCACTTTATTCAACAAATTCATCTCTACCCTGTCATTCTCCTATGCTATTTTCGCCAGGTTCTTTGTCAGAATGCCGGCTCGGTATTGGCCGACGCTGTTCACATGATCATCACGACGCATGCGTGTGATGCTGATGCAGGAGCCGACCAATAATAAGTCAGCGTTCGGACGTAAACACGGAAGTGCTGAACTGCGTACGAGTCTGACAGGAACGAGACGAGATTGTTGAATAAAGTGGTTATTTTTGTTTTGTTTTTGCGCACAAAAAGTATTCTCGTCTCTTCATAACATTAAGGTTGATCCACTGCAGTCACATGACTGTTTTAATGATGTCTTTAGTACATTTCTGGACCTTGAAAGTGTTGATTATATGGACGCATCTCTTGGATTTCATCAAAAATATCTTCATTTGTGCTCTGAAGATGACAGAATTTTCATTTTTGGGTGAACTAACGATTTAAAATGACTGACTTTGAAACAGATTAACATCAGCTCACCCCACGTCTCTGTCCAGCATGGTGCCGGGGTGGAAGGGGGGGAAAGCACTTCCGTTGGGGGGCTCCTTTGGGGAGTACAGCTTGAACGACTTGGAGGAACAGCCTGAGTGAGGAGAAAGAGAGAGAGATATGCTCGTTCAGCTATAATTCGACAACACATCAGAGTTTAACGACATAACATTCATCATCATCATATTAGAATAATTTCTGAAGGATCATGTGACACTGAAGACTGGAGTAATGATGCTGTAAATTCAGCTTTGATCACAGGAATAAATTATATTCACATAGAAAACAATATTTTAGGGATCCAGTGGATCCCCACAGATGTTGATTTTGAAATGCCTTTTGGGAAAGAGCGCATGTATAGTGTGTGTGTGTGTGTGTGTCAGTACAGTGACTGTCTCGAGCAGTAAAGATCCTCCATAAACTCAGCGAGGGGGCGAAGGTCAGCCACACCCCTCACCCCCTCCATCCCGCCAATTAAACACATCTATAACACGATGCATTCAGCCACAATGAGGTCACGACCCCTGTTGTCGCGGGAACAGCTCCGCCTCATAATGACCGCTTGACGTGTCTCGCAAATAAATCTGAGAGCTGTCAACGTCACGGGCGCATCGTAAAATGGAGGGTGGAGCGGCACAGGAAGACAGTCTCTAATTGATTTATATAAACAATCATTTCAGAGTAACATTCATAAACATGGCAAACAACTACTGGATTCTGAGTCTATTGTGCACATATTTGAGGTTAAAGTCTATATTAATTCTATATTATATTATATATTATATATATATATATAAATAAAGCTGCTTTGAAGTGTGTATGTGAAAAGCACTAAACAAATTATTATGTCTCGACTAAAAAAAGGCAGCATTTCCTATCCAGATACCCTTTTATAGTCAATAATCATAAATTATAACCAAACAACATTGACTATTTCTGGACATTAAATCAAACTTGACCTGAAAATGTAATTTCTGTCATTAATTACTCACCCTCATGTCGTTCCACACCCGTAAGACCTTTGTTCATCTTCAGAACACAAATTAAGATATTTTTGATGAAATCTGAGGTTTTTTTTTTATAGAAAGCAACAAAGTTACCACATTCAAGGTCCAGAAAGGAACTAAAGACATCGTTAAAACAGTCATGTGACTGCAGTGGTTCAACCTTAATGTTATGAAGAGACGAGAATACTTTTTGTGCGCAAAAACTAAACAAAAATAACCACTTTATTCAACAATCTCGTCTCTTCTGACATTATCTTACGCAGGTGACGCAGTAACAGTGAAGCTTCCGTGTTTACGTCCGAACGCCGGCTCAGTATTGGCCAAAGCTGATCATGTGACACATGCGTGTGACGCTGACGCAGGAGCCGACCAATAATGAGTCTGCGTTCTGATGATGAACCTGGAAGCGCTGGACGTAAACAATGCATGAGAATGACACAGAAAAAAAGAGATTGTTGAATAAAGTGGTTATTTTTGTTTAGTTTTTGCGCACAAAAAGTATTCTCGTCTCTTCATAACATTAAGGTTGAACCACTGCAGTCACATGACTGTTTTAACAATGTCTTTAGTTCCTTTCTGGACCTTGAAAGTGGTGATTATATGGACGAGTCTCTCGGATTTCATCAAAAATATCTTAATTTGTGTTCTGAAGATGAACGAAGGTCTTACGGGTGTGGAATGACATGAGGGAGAGTAATTGATGACAGAATTTACATTTTTGGGTGAACTAACGCTTTAAGCTAGTAGATTACATGACCAGAGACAATGAAGCATGTGTTTGATAAGAAACATGAATCATGCTGAAGCAGAAACCAACAAACACTGTTACAACGAAATACACTGCTGAAGTTAAAAGCAACTAAGTTTGAAGAGCAACACATGCTACAAGATTTTCCAACAATCTACGTGGATTTCATCCCCGTCCTGGTTCAGACACCTGATAAACAAACACACGTCCATCTAAAAGACTTCACTGTGATTGGTGATTCACTGTCATATACGTGCGCGTTCCCTAGAGAGACAGCTGAAAGATTCAGAGCAAACTTCAATCTGGCGCTCAGGAAGTGTCCCGAAATCAGAGCACATCCTTCATTAAACATTCATAACACAGACTTTGAGCCATTAAATATTCACTGGGCACAGGTTAGTCGGACAGTCCAACACAAATCCCTTCGAAAACGGCACCACGCTTATCAATATTACACGGCCAACAACACCTTCGATGTCAGACGTGACTATATTCAACATCATAAGATGCATGCAGCGTTTGCCCCTGTAAGTAAATCAAATGTGCGCATTAGATCTTAAGCGCATCCCATTAAGAGATATAATCCAACTGCTGCTTAATGACTTTCTAAATCAAATCAAACAACAAACTCTCATGCAGTAAATTGCTTTCTTGAAAACATCAGCACCACATGCACATTACTAATGTGGCCGTAATCTAATTCCCATCTAAATGTGCCACATGATAAGTTGAGAGCTTATAGGACAGTTACAGCTCTGAACATACCAATGACATGTTGATTTTATGCCTGACATGACCGGCTAATGGTCCATCGCATGTGAAAAGAAGTGGGAAAGGATGATCATATGATCTCTGCTAATGACTGTTTTCACCACAGAGACCCTTGAGATGATGCTGATGGCTTCCAGTAAATGGAAATTACTGTGAATTAAGATGAAAACACCAGAGAGCCACTTTACAGAGTCCACGGCTGCTGATACAGGAATATTTCACCATTACACAAACATCAATACAGATCTGAAGTCTCCAAATATCATGATTATATGGATTGTGATTATTTATGAAACTCAGCAGGGCTGAAATAAGGCAAAATAACATTTTAAGGAAATAAATAGACATTATTTAAAGACTTTAAAAGTTTAAAACATGACTTTCAGTAACTAAAATAAACAGAATGTGATGTTCATTGTGAAATAAACAGAATATATATGGTCCTGAGCTCAAATAGTGTGTGTTTACACTACTCATCTCACACACACATCCAGTAATACAACTCGTTTAGTGAGAAATCTTAATCTGGCAGACTTTAATCACGCGAAACTGATATTACAGGTTCAGATGTTCATAAATAAAGCCCTGATGAGGCCCGAGGCTACAGGCTAATGCTAACAGCGCAATAAAACACCGACAAGAACCGTGGAAATAAAACACCAAAACAACATCTAATAAAACCGAAAAACATGTCAAAATAAAAGTCGACAATGAAATTAAAATAAAACCCCTCAATCTGTTGAAATAACAGTTGAATGTCCCATTACAGCCGTGTAAATAAACCCCCTCAGCTTTACCTGAAACACTGACGTAACGGAGGATCGACCGACTCCGAACGGGTTTTATGTGAATCCCGGGACGCGGGGGATCATGAAAATCGGTGTAAAACCATGAGAAATGTTGGTTATTGAGGTAGAATCGTCCGGTGTAACTCGCGCGAGGCCTCGAGCTGAAGGTCCCGCGGCGCTCGTGCTCGATGAACCCGCCTCAAGAGTCTTTGTGTTCACGCGCTGAACGAACAATAGACGCGCGCAGGCCCGACTGATGCTCTCTCTCTCTCTCTCTCTCTCTCTCTCTCTCTCTCTCTCTCTCTCTGTTCTTTCACCTCCTTCAGTCTCTGTCTCTCAAGATTATAGCTTGCTTACATAGTCAAAGCTTTCATTTAGGAAATAAATATTATATATATAGTTACATATATATATATGTATGTATATATAAAATATGTGTGTGTATATATATGTATGTGTATTCTATGTATATATATATTAGTTACATATATATATGTATGTATATATAAAATATGTGTGTGTATATATATATGTATGTGTATGCTATGTATATATATATATATATATATATATATATATATATATATATATATATATATATATATATATATATATATATATATATATATATACACACTGTATTTATATGTGAATATGTGAATGTGTGTGTGTATATATATATATGTGTATGAAGAGTTTGGTTCCAAAACTCCATTTTGATTAATTTGAGTAAAAATGTATTTTCTTTACCAAGAAAGTGGCCAGATAAAAACCACTATTTTCTGTTTCAAACTTTCACATAGCATCTTTTGATTATAAAAACATTAAAAAATTTAAATCTACATTCTGATTTTAAAAAGTTTATTATAAAATCGTATTATTTTTTTCCCCAAAATGCAATAAATCCATGACACTTTTTTTTTCAAAATGCAATTAATCCATTAATATAAAAGTTATTTTTCAAATTGAAAATACAAACAAAGTAAGTTGATTCACATATATGACAGAGTCTAAACTTAGCCAATATTTATCTTATATACAGGCATTTTACTAAAAATACATTCAGCCGTAGCTCCCAAAATGAATTCAATGGGTCATCTTGTTAAAGGTGCCCTAGAATCAAAAATTGAATTTATCTCGGCATAGTTGAATAACAAGAGTTCAGTACATGGAAATGACATACAGTGTGTCTCAAACTCCATTGTTTCCTCCTTCTTATATAAATCTCATTTGTTTAAAAGACCTCCGAAGAACAGGCAAATCTCAACATAACACTGACTGTTACGTAACAGTCAGGATCATTAATATGTACGCCCCCAATATTTGCATATGCCAGCCCATGTTCAAGGCATTACACAAGAGCAGCCAGTATTAACGTCTGGATCTGTGCACAGCTGAATCATCAGACTAGGTAAGCAAGCAAGAACAATACCGAAAAATGGCTGATGGAGCAATAATAACTGACATGATCCATGATATCATGATATTTTTAGTGATATTTGTAAATTGTCTTTCTAAATGTTTCGTTAGCATGTTGCTAATGTACTGTTAAATGTGGTTAAAGTTACCATCGTTTCTTACTGTATTCACAGAGACAAGAGACATCGCTATTTTCATTATTAAACACTTGCAGTCTGTATAATTCATAAACACAACTTCATTCTTTATAAATCTCTCCAACAGTGTGTAATGTTAGCTTTAGCCACGGAGCGCTATCAAACTCATTCAGAATCAGATGTTAACATCCAAATAAATACTATACTTACATGATCCAACGCATGCATGCAGCATGCATGACGAACATCTTGTAAAGATCCATTTGAGGGTTATATTAGCTGTGTGAACTTTGTTTATGCACTGTATTATAGTCGAGAGCTCGGGGGCGGGGAGCGCGCGATTTAAAGGGGCGGCAGCCTGAATCGGCACATAGTTAATGATGCCCCAAAATAGGCAGTTAAAAAAATTAATAAATAACTTTTCAATAACGACCAGATTTTTTTTGAAAATGGCATTTATCATATTTTGGAACCAAACTCTTCATATATATATATACTGTTTTTTTTTTACTTTTTATTCATTATACTATTCATTGTTATATTAAATTATAATATAATTGAATTGAATATATTTATCAATAAGCAGATCTATCTTTATTCCCATAATAACAGTTATGCTGTAGACAGGTGCTTATATTCATTTTGTGCCCGTCTGAATTTTCCATTCAGTTCGATGTAGTCCACTTTATTTGCATGACAAACAGTTCCATAAACCTTCTCTCAGTCTGTCTCTCAGTGAGATGGATTCTGTCTGTCTCTGTCTGTCTCTTCCCCCAGTGCGATTTGTTTGCTAAGCACATTTCACATCTCTCTGTCATCACTTCACGTATCGACCAATGAAGAAATAAATCAAATGTGCACATCAACTCAACAACGCCAAGTGCATCTTATATTAAGATCAGTTTACAGGCTTTAATGCAGAATTCAGACGCTCAACTCCAGCGCTGCTTCAATCAGGCATGTTCAGATTTACATGCAGCCTTTTCAAACTTAGCAAGTCACAATATAAAAGAATTAATAACAACATAATGCACACATTCTGAGGAGATTAGCATAGTTGGGCTTGTCAAAACAAATCAATGATTCAATTACACATGCAAACATCTCAATTGCATTAGTCCACTTCATAGTCTAACGCTCTTCGACTGACAAGCGCCCGATAAATGACAATTATACAGCTGGGAATTTCAAATAATCAATTCTGACCCGGGTCGATGGTAAGCCACTTAACGCGAAGGTGCTAATCAATGACGATGACATTACAGTCCCGCGTTATAGACTGACAAATAATCCAGGTTCACATCACGCTGTTAAAGGATGTTTCGGTGCATTTGCACGTTATGCATACATGTTTGGGTGGGGGATGAGAAGCTGAGCCGTGTCCCGAGAGAATGTGTTCATATTACATGCGCTCGCACCAAAACACAACGATGCTGTGCATGAATAAACGACTGGAAAACTATCAAACTGAATACAGGCGTGCTAAAAATATGGTTAAAATAATAAGTATTCGAAGCTTCCTCACAGTCCCAGGAAGGGATTGTGCCATTGAAATGGTACACAAAGGTTAATCTTCTAATGTGTGTGGGGGTCAAATTCAGGCTCAGCCTTCAGCTTTAGCTGTCAGAGGGACATGAGGCCTTATCTTCAGCTCAACCCGACACACGCTGCGCTGAACACGTGCTCAGTTTCTTCAGAACCGTTCCAGGATCAACTCCACATGCTGAGAGTTTGAGAGGCGTTTAGAAACGCACACGTTCACTGCAGTCATGTGCTGCTACACTTTGTTTATCTTCACGAGAGCATGCTGGGGGACGCAGAAAGAAGCTCTTCGACACAATAACTGAGTAAATATGGTTTTGGGGTGTACTGTTCATTTCTAAAGACCACTGCACACATCAGTCTGAAAGCTGCATTGACTTCATATCAGTACGGAAGCTTGTTTCTGCCACAGAATAAAAAGGTAATTACAACTTTTTTTCCAACAATTCTGATAAGAAAAGTCCAAATTTTGAGATAAAAAGTTGCAGTTACCTTCATAATTTTTTTTATTCTACGGCGAATACAAAAAAACAGGATCGCGGGAAAAAAAAGTTTCAATTCTGAATAAAAGTTAGAATTGCGGGATGTAAACTTAGAATTCCGAATAAAAGTCAGAATTGCAGGATGTAAACTTAGAATTCCGAATAAAAGTCAGAATTGCGGGATGTAAACTTATGCTGTGTTCACACCAGACGTGACTTGCACGAATAAATCGCGCTATTCGCGCGTAGTTGGACGCTTGAACATTTTGAGTTTACTCGCTTCATTCGCGCGTGAAAATCCCTTCACAACAGACGCGAATTCGCGTCATGAGAGGGGCTCTCCCGCTCCTTTATGTGTCCCAGACTCTCCCACTGCTTTCTGCACACTTCCTCTGAATAAACACAACTTGTCAGTGGGGAAATAATTGTAAATTACAGCGAATAAGCTCAATTGGTCGTCTTTAGTTGGCTTGTAGTCTTAATATGTATATATATATGTATATATATAGCTCAAATTGAGTAAAGACTCACTCACTTTCTTTCAAACACGATCCTTTTTATTTCTGTTTCTATAAATGTATGAAGATGTACAGCGACGATGATTTTGTCCTCCATTGTTGTTTCGAATTTCTGCCTCAGCTCGCTACGTCACGTCACTACTAGAGCAAGCTCCTGATTGGTTAACGCGGCGCGGAAATTCGCCAAAGTTCAGATTTTTCAACTTGCGCGATTCGCGTCATTCGCGCGAATCGCTCAATTTGCGCCGCTTCATTCGCGCGAATCGCGCCGCAGGATGTCAATTCGCGTCTTTGCATTGACTTAACATGTAAATCACTCGCGCTTACCGCTTCATTCGCGTCCGGTGTGAACGCACCATTAGAATTCCAAGGAAAAAAGTCAAAATTGCGAGATGTAAACTTAGAATTCCAAGGAAACAAAAACAGAATTGTGAGATAAAAAGTTGCAATTACCAGTTTTTATTCCGTAGTGGAGGAAAACAAAACAGAATTGCGAGATTAAAAAAAAAACCCCACAGAATTCCGAGGAAAAAAGTCAGAATTGCAATATTTAAACTCAGAATTCCGAGGAAAAAACAGAATTGTGAGATAAAAAGTTGCAATTACCTTTTTAATTTTTGTATTCTGTGGTGAAAAAAAAACAAAAACAGAATTGCGTGATGTAAAATTAGAATTCAGAATAAAAGTCAGAATTGCGAGATGTAAACAAAGAATTCAGAAAAAAAAGTTAGAATTGCGTGATGTAAACTTAGAATTACGAATAAAACTCATAATTGCGGGATGTACACTTAGAATTCAAAGGAAAAAAGTCAGAATTGCGAGATGTAAACTTAGAATTCTGAGGAAACAAAAACAGAATTGTGAGATAAAAAGTTGCAATTAACAGTTTTTATTCCGTAGTGGAGGAAAACAAAACAGAATTGCGAGATTAAAAAAAAACCCACAGAATTCCGAGGAAAAAAGTCAGAATTGCAATATTTAAACTCAGAATTCCGAGGAAAAAACAGAATTGTGAGATAAAAAGTTGCAATTACCTTTTTAATTTTTGTATTCTGTGGTGAAAAAAAACAAAAACAGAATTGTGAGATGTAAACAAAGAATTCAGAAAAAAAAGTTAGAATTGCGTGATGTAAACAAAGAATTAAAAGGAAAAAAGTCAGAATTGCGAGATGTAAACTTAGAATTCTGAGGAAACAAAAACAGAACTGTGAGACTAAAAAGTTGCAATTACCAGTTTTTATTCCGTAGTGGAGGAAAATAAAACAGATTTGCGAGATGTAAACACAGAATTCTGAGGAAAAAATTCAGAATTGCGAGATAAGAAGTTATAGTTAGGCTATATTTATATATGACATCATGGTCCCATGAGGTGACATTTCCTTCATTTGTACATTTCTACATACAGCATAATGACAAAAAAACTCACGTGTCTTGTCTTGACATAAAGCTCACTTCAGATATAAACTCACAATTGTGAGGAAAAGTCAGAAGAGTGAGATAAAAAGTCACAATTACCTTTTTTATTTCTTATTCCATGGCAGAAACAAGCTTTTCAATGGCAAACTCTGCATACGATCAAATAATCAAGGCTAACAATAGCAAATAATACAGTAGAATGCTCCATTCTCACCTACTGCTTCTAGTTGGTCCATCATGCTGACAGCTTCTGATGCTCCTTACAGAAAATACACGCAGACGCACGTGTCTCTCTCTCTCTCTCGGGTATCTCTGGAGGCCAGGCTTTTGGCTGAAGGGCTGTAGTTAAAGCGATGGGGGAAGGTTGAGGACTATCTAACCCCTCTGTGTTCCCCAGTCAACAGGAAGTCAAGAGGTATACATCTGTCACAGGCTTGATAACACAAGCCCCCCGCTGCCCCCAAGACTGTCCCGAAGCAAACTGCCCTTCACAGCAGGAAGATTATGAAGATTGTATTACACTGTAAACAATGATTTGATGATGTCATAATCACCTAAATGTGAATGCAACTTAAGAATGATTATTTATTTGCAAATTTAGCGAATGTAATTTTTGCATTTATCCCCAGTAACCAGTGAAAACATGACCCATGATGCACGGATGCTCTGGGCATTAATTCACAGATATAATGAACAGAAGTGACCCTGAATTCACAGCTCTGACCAGTCAAGCCCCTCCTCCCGCCTGTGACACAAAGAGGTGGGCGGGGCCCTGTAATGATTGACAGGTCTCCCACGGGGCTGGTGCATTTCTGTGGTGCTAAGCTGTAAATCAATGCTGCTTTAAAGTGCTGATCACAGCATTTGGATTAAGATCCAGCGGATCTGAAGCGGGAGGCGCTACAGACGGACAGGAGAGGTCTCAGGTGACATATTCAATGATCACAGCAGACAATGTGATCTTTTTAGATGTGGTAAACAGGTCAGGGAAGAGCTGTCAGACGATCTGGTTACTGAATACAACAGACGCCACCTAGAGGTGAGAGGTGTCGATGATGAGTACTTAAATATTGCCTACTGTTGCTCAGAAATAGTGTGTGCAACAGTGCAGTGATAAAATGCTACAGCATCACATGACCTTATTTCAGTAAGTTATCAACTTAGCAGGGTTATTAATGTTAACTAAAACCATTAAAAATATTTCTGTTCATTTAAATAAAATAATATAAAGATATATTTATTTTTATTTATATTATTTATTAATAATAATATTTATTTATTTATTTATTTTTATTTTATATAAAATGATAAAAAAATGAAATAAAATTTTATTTCAGGTAGTTTAAGGTTTGTTTAGATTAAGTTCATGAAAACTAAAACTGAAGACATAATTTTAAAAAACATAATTAAAATGACAAAAACACAAAAAAATATAAAAATTAATACAATTTTAAATATTAATTTTAAATTTAAAATATTTTTTATTAATTCAAAATATTGATAAAACTGAAATAATATATTAATCATATTACTAAGATACATTATTTGCCATTTTAATTACATTTAAAGATGCATTAATACAATATATTTTTATATATAAAATAAAATAATTTTATTTTTATATTTAATAATAATAATAATAATATGTACTTATTTTTATATTTATTTATTTTATATAAAATGATATAAAATATTTAAAAAATAAACATTTTATTTCAGGTATTTGTAATTTTTGTTTAATTTAAGTTCAAGTACTAAACTTATGATAACTAAAACTGAAGACATACTTTAAAAAATATATATAATTACAATATCAAAAACACAAAAAAATAATTAAAATGGAAAATATAAAAATTAATAAAATTTAATTTTAAATATTTTTATTAATTCAAAATATTAATAAAAATATAATAATATATTAATTATACTATTAAAATACATTATTTGCCATTTTAATTACATTTAAAGGTGCATTAATAAAATATTTATATATATATATATATATATATATATATATATATATATATATATATATATATATATATATATATATAAAATAAAATATTTTTATTTTTATATTTAGTAATAATAATAATCATATGTACTTATTTTTTAATATTTATTTATGTATTTTATATAAAATTATATAAAATATTTAAAAAATTACATTTTATTTCAGGTAGTTGTAATTTTTGTTTAAGTTGAAGTACTAAACTTATGATAACTAAAACTGAAGACATACTTTAAAAAATATATATAATTACAATATCAAAAACACAAAAAAATAATTAAAATGGAAAATATAAAAATTAATAAAATTTAATTTTAAATATTTTTATTAATTCAAAATATTAATAAAAATATAATAATATATTAATTATACTATTAAAATACATTATTTGCCATTTTAATTACATTTAAAGGTGCATTAATAAAATATTTATATATATATATATATATATATATATATATATATATATATATATATATATATATATATATATATATATATAATAAAATATTTTTATTTTTATATTTAGTAATAATAATAATCATATGTACTTATTTTTTAATATTTAGTTATGTATTTTATATAAAATTATATAAAATATTTAAAAATTTACATTTTATTTCAGGTAGTTGTAATTTTTGTTTAAGTTGAAGTACTAAACTTACTATAACTAAAACTGAAGACATAATTAAAAAATAATTGAAAACACAAAAATAAAATGTAAAATATAAAAAAATAAAAATATTAATAAAACTATATTAATTATAATAAAATGCCATTTTAATCACATTTAAAGGTGCATTAATATTTATTCCCAAATCAAATTACTGCCTCTTCTATATAAAAGAACCATACATTATATTCCCTGAGTGTCATAAACTGATAAACATAAATCCTCAAATATCGATCAGTTAACTTAACGGTTTCATATTTGCTGTAAAAGAGTTTTTAAGACTCCATCCACCAAAACCATTGGTTTTCTGAGCCACACATGATACAGCTCAGCTCTGATCAGCTGGTCATATCAGATCAGATCAGTGAGCCTGTGTCACTCTGAGTGTCTGGTGGCTGATGGGTACGTCACATTGCCCTGATGCTGCTGTGTTCTCTGCACAGGAAGCCATTTTGTGCCAGATCTGTGGCGGTGTGCAGGAGACAGCAGGTCTGATGAGCAGAAACAGCCTGACCAATGACAGATCAGCCTGCCTGAAAAACACTCAGACACACAGAGACACGCGCGAGAGCTGCCCGACCTCCCCTGCTTCAACACAAACATCCTCACGTCCTCCTCCTCCTCCTCTTTGTCTGTCTCTGCTTGTGTAACTGCTGCTTTTGGCTGTTGCCATTTTCACAGCGCTCTGCTTTAAGTGATTTTCCTCTAATCAAGAAGACCATGTGACTCTCTGCATGAGAGCACAAACCTCTCCGCGCAGACAGAAACTGGGAGTAAAAGAGAGATGTGAGTGTGTGTTCACATATTTCAGCCAAAATCTGATTTGATGATTAAAATCACACTGAATCAAACATTTTCATCCACTTTCATAAATCAGATGTGATTTCTGTGTGACTTTTTGTTAATAACTATTATATATGAACTATTACAGTATTAATAATATAAACACACTCTCGCACAGCCATGGATCGAGACCACACAGGAGACACACACACACACAGAGGAATGTAAACACACACGTTTCACTGCTTTACTGAGGACATCTCTGGTTTTAAAGTGGCGGTGATGATATTTACTATAACCTCACTGATATCATGACTGTGAGTGAGGCGCACTTTGAATCTCCTGAAGTCATGCAGTCATGTACTTTCCGTCCGACCACAATCCCACAATCCCCACAGACAGAATCTGAGCTTCTACTGAATTACAAAACATAAACTCAACAGCCCATGAAGTTACAAAACCACAAATCAGTCCGAATCCTCACGCAAATCAATAAATCCATACGCACACGCTCAGGTTTCTGCTGTAAGAGAGCGATTCCCGTTTGACTGACAGCTGCTGAACGCTTCTGGATTCACAGCCGCTCGAATAACCCGCCGATTCTGATACGTGTGAAAATGAATTTAATGCTCCGTAAAGCTGCAGACGTGATCTTGTGCAGGAAGGAAAGACTTCACTGGGGTTCAATGGGTTGAAGGTCCAAATGTCAGTTTCAGTGCAGCTTCAAAGAGCTCTACATGATCCCAGACGAGGAATAAGAGTCTCATCTAGAGAAACCATCGGACATTTACTAAAAAAATAAACATTATATACTTTTTAACCACAAATGCTCGTCTTGCACTGCTCTGTGATGCTCCACGCATGACGTAATCATGTTGGAAAGGTCACGCGTGATGTAGGAAGTACCGATCCAAAGACTAAGTCAAACGGCCTTTACAAAAAAAGGAAAAACAATTTTGAAGTTGGAGCAGAAAATTAGATTTTTCACGGTACTTCCGCCTACATCACGTGACCTTTCCAACATGATTACGTCATGCGTGGAGCATCACAGAGCAGTGCAAGACGAGCATTTGTGGTTAAAAAGTATATAATGTTTATTTTTTTAGTAAATGAGTGATGGTTTCTCTAGATGAGACTCTTATTCCTCGTCTGGGATCATGTAGAGCTCTTTGAAGCTGCACTGAAACTGACATTTGGACCTTCAACCCGTTGAACCCCAGTGAAGTCCACTATATGGAGAAAAATCCTGCAATGATTTCCTTCATTTCTTTTCGAATGAAGAAAGAAAGACATGAACATCTTGGATGACATGAAGGAGAGTAAATTATCATTCTGAAGTGAACTATGAATGTTCAGCAATTATATTTATGTACTGTAAATACAGTAAAATTACATTTAAAGTGCCCTCAAAGAGAGAGAAAAAGAATCATCAGAATCAGATCATCTTATTTCACATGCACTGCAAAAATGCTTTTCTTACTTTTTTAGTATTTTTGTGTTGTTTCCAGTCCAAATATCTAAAGACTTTTAAATCAAGATGCATTTACTAGAAATGCAAAATCAAAATTAAGTGATTTTTTTGCTTAAAACAAGAGAAATTATCTGCCAATGGAGTAAGAAAAATAATCAAGATTATAATTTTGCTTCTTTTAAGCAAAAACTCGCTTTTTTTTCCAGAAAACAAGACATTAGATATTTTCTTGTCAAATAAATGCATCTTCATGTAAGATTTTATAGATATTAAGACTGAAAACAAGACAAAAACACTGAGTAAGAAAAGCAGTTTTCTCAGTGTGTGAACAGAAACTGATGATCTAACGGCTCCGAACACATCCGACACGCTGTAAACACACAAGACATGAAAGATCCGGAGGGCCGTTTGACCCCTGAGAGCCTCCGTCTAAATGAAACACATCGTCTGTGTTTGGATCAGACACATTTATCATCACTTTGGAGGAGCTTAAAAAGTTCAAATCAGCGAAAAACACAGACAGTTTTCATAGAAAAGAAGCCGAGTGTCGTCAGGTGACACTTGTTGATTTATACATTAAGGCCCGTTCACACCAAGAACGGGAACTATGATAGCGATTATTGTTGCAGATTTGTCGCTTTAAAACACGATGGATTCTGATTGTTGTCCAGCGATATTTTGAACAATTTTATAACTATAACTTCATCGTATCTTCAGACGTGACAATACTGTTCGCCTCCGCAAACACATAAATGATATCAAGTAAACTCTCTTCTGTAAGCACATCTGTGATGAGCGTTTGATGTTAAACATGTGTGACCATCACACGGCAGGGGTCGGCTTTTAAACGCAGCCTGACCTTTACCCTCTAATCAAGCCACTTCAGAAACTCCTTTGATTTATCCCTTCGTTCCTCCTATAAAAGAGTCTTTCTGCTCCACATCCAACACAAAATCTTCATTTCCCAACTCAGAAATTTAGGCCACGAAAGCTCCAGCCGATGGAAAACCTCGGCCGTAAATGTCACCAACGCAAACCAGCTGTTTGAGCAAATTAAACCCCCTCCATTTTCCCCATCATCCCGCACTTCAAGCGCTGCAAAAGTCAAACGTCAGAACGCGGGCAGCCATGTTTACGTGCGCATCTGAACCTGCTGTCCTCTCCGTATGTCACCGCAGCGCGGCGGAGCCTTACCGGGACACGCGCAGCCTCCCACGGACATCTTCTCACATGCCCGTCGCCGGAGCCGCCGCAGCAGAACGCTGGAATGGTGCCGTTGAGATTCTCCTGCGCTGTTGCTCCGGACCACCGCGGCTGCTGCTGCTCACATGGGCGTCTGTTTTCCACACACACACACACACACACTCTGAGAGCGAGAGAGGGAGGAGAGAGTGGAGAGAGAGAGAGAGGGAAAGGTTAAAAAAAGAACAAGCACAAAGGAATGAGAGCAGAGAGACGGAGACGCGGGGAGTTGCAGTTCGCTCGCTCTCATTAGTGTGCGGATAGCAGCGCTGCTGGAGAGAGAGAGAGACGTAATCTCTGACTGCCTTTGGTTTGTTTACTACAATATAAATTCATGTTCCAGTATAATTTGATATTTACAGTTTCCAGGTCAGAGGTATATGGATCAACATTTACATGACATCATCAAGAAGCACCTGATTAATCATCTGATTCATTATTTGATATGCTAAATAAATAATCAGTTTTATCCATTGATCGCATGCAGGAATATTATAGTTAAAATCAAAACTATATAAAAAAGAAAATAAAATAAAAAAATAAAAAATAAAAAAAAGAAATAAAATAAACTTTAACTGAAATAAAACTAAAACTTATTTTATTTCGGCTAGATGCCATGGCAATATTTCTCATTTTCATTGTTTAATATGAAAATTACTAAAACTTTAACCAAAATGAAAATGAAAACAAAAAATCTAACTAAAATAATATAAACTATAATATTATCTCCATGATACTAAAACACACACACACACACACACACACACACGCACACACACACACACACACACACACACACACACACACACACACACACACACACACAGCACTGAGAGAGACAGAGACTGACCTCAGCATATCTACAGGTCATCAGAGGTCACGACTGTTGTACCTGCAGATGTTTCCCATTAAACATCTCACATCTGACCCCAGAGATTCACTCTTCACTAAGCCCCGCCTTTAAAGCAGTACTGACCAATAGGACTTCAGCAACTGTTGCTGACTTGAGAGATCAACAATGACTGACTGTGGCCACTAATATCCACAAACCCTAAAACTTTCTGATTATTTCCAGTTTTTGAAACAATATCTTTAACGTGGTCTCAGACTTTTGCTCCCCGCTGTATATAGTGAGTTATTATATATATATATATATATATATATATATATATATATATATATATATATATATATATATATATATATATATATATTATAATTGCAATAAGATATATAGGTATAAATATAAGTATAAATATATAATAAAATATCAAAGAAATATTTAAAATATTAAAACTATTTTTAAAAAATTGTTGGGAAAAAGTAAAATACATATATACTGAAAATAAAATAAAAAATGCATATATACTAAAAATAGAAATTGCAAAAGAAATCTTTAAAATATTAAATTAAAAATATTAAAATATTATATTATTTGTTGGGCAGACAAATAAAAGAACATGCATACTAAAAATATAAATTAATAAAGAAATATTAAAATAATAGGTATTTTAACATATTTGAGGGGCAAAGCAATAAAAATACACATACACAAAATGAATTAATAATGATATATTAAAAATATTTAAATATAAAATATTTAAAAAATATTTGGTGGGTAAAACAATTAAAATAAATACATGCTAAAAATCATTAACAATGACATATTTAAAATATTAAAATAAAAAAATATTTTAAAAAATGTTCGGCAAAAAAATAAAAATACACGCATGCTAAAAAATTTTAATTGATGAAGAAATATTAAAATAATAAGTATTTAAAAATATTTGGGGAGCAAAACAATAAAAATACACATATACAATAATTTATACTTAATATTAAAATAAATATTTTAAAGTATTTGGTTTGTAAAATAATTAAAATAAATATATGCTTAAAAATAAATAATTAAATATAAAATATTTAAAATTATTTGGTGGACAAAAATATACAAATAAATATATACTAAAAATAATTAAGAATTAAATATTTAAAATATTAAAATAAAAAAATATTTTAAAATAAAAATACATGTATACTAAAAATAATAATTAAAGAAGTATAAAAATAATACGTATTTAAAAAAATGTTTGGGAGCGAAAACAATAAAAAATACATATCTACAAGAAAATATTAATAAAGATATATTTAAAAATATTAAAGTAAAAATATATTTTAAAGTATTTGTCGGGTAAAAAAATGTAAATAAATATATGCTTAAATATAATTAATAATGAAATATTTAAAATATTAAAATATATAAAATACCTTAAAATATTTGGTGGGCCAAAAAAAATATATATATACAACAAAATAATTAATAATGAAATATATATAAAAAAAAAAATTTTATTTGAAATATTATTTTCCCACCCTGTCAGTATGACACGAACACAAGCTCTCTCAGTTCAGTGCTGCTGGAGACAGTGGAATGGAGCTCATTACAGGAGAAACGGGGGGTGGGGGGGGGTTCACTCACAGAGGGCACCGTCACCATGGCAATGTGGCAGATCACACTAGCAGGATCACACACACACACATAAACACTGTACTGACACACACACACACGTGTTTGCTCTTGATAGACAACCACCGAAATGACAAATCAATTTGACCTCAACACAAACACACAGTATGAAGTCATTATGATCGAGTTCATACTCTGTAATCTTTTAATTAGGGCTGCTCGATTATAACAAAATCTAAATTACGATTATTTCGGTCAATACTGAAATCATGATTTAACATGATTAGTGGTGGGTGATATGATCATTAAGCCCCGCCCCTGCAAGCTCACGCTCATCTGCATACACTGAGTGCCACGCCCACATCTCAACATCCAATCAACAACCGATACACAGACCCAAGCCCTGCCCTCCATCTGATACACTCCGATGTACGTCACAATACAGAAGATCTGTCGCTACTTCCGTTACATCACAACCTTAAGCATAACGTCTGTATAATTTCTTATTTTTTTATTAATTTATTGATATCAGTCAATATTAGATATATTAGTTGATATTGTATATCTAATGCTCATCTAGCATATCCTGTTGTTATGTGGGTTGAATTTAAATCAAATATTAACATTATTGCCCAAACCACTTCTGAATAGGATGTCTACTTCATAAATATTATGAAAATTATGGAATATATGGTTCTGATCGCCATATATGGAAATGGGTGTGTCCTTATATCATCACCAATGGGGCCTGGATGTCATCTAGTGGAAAAGTTTGGTACTGCACCCAAAAAATTCTTACTGAAAGTTAATTTTTTGAGATATCAACCTAAAATTTGGCACAAAACTTATTCAGGTGTTTGTTTTTGATTTTCTTGTAGTTTTAGAGTTGCATGTTCTGTCAAGAAACTTAGCATGTTAAAATACATATTTTGTTTAAAAATAAAATCATATTTTCATAAACTTTTATAACTCTTAAAATTTCATTTTTATAACTTTTTTAAAGGGTTATGTCACCTAAAAATGAAATTTCTGTCATTAATTACTCTCCCTCATGTCGTTCCACACCCGTAAGACCTTCGTTCATATTCAGAACACAAATTAAGATATTTTTGATGAAATCCGAGAGACTCGTCCATATAATCAACACTTTCAAGGTCCAGAAAGGAACTAAAGACATCGTTAAAACAGTCATGTGACTGCAGTGGTTCAACCTTAATGTTATGAAGAGACGAGAATACTTTTTGTGCTCAAAAACAAAACAAAAATAACCACTTTATTCAACAATCTCGTCTCTTCTGTCATTATCTTACAGTGAAGCTTCCGTGTTTACGTCCGAACGCTGGCTCAGTATTGGCCAAAGCTGATCATGTGACGCATGCGTGTGACACTGATGCAGGAGCCGACCAATAATGAGTCGACGTTCTGATGATGAACCTGGAAGCGCTGGACGTAAACAACGTATGAGAATGACACAGAAGAGAAGAGATTGTTGAATAAAGTGGTTATTTTTGTTTTGTTTTCGCGCACAAAAAGTATTCTCGTCTCTTCATAACATTAATGTTGAACCACTGCAGTCACATGACTGTTTTAACAAAGTCTTTAGTACCTTTCTGGACTTTGAAAGTGTTGATTATATGGACGAGTCTCTCGGATTTCATCAAAAATATCTTAATTTGTGTTCTGAAGATGAACAAAGGTCTTACAGGTGTGGAACAACATTGATTAATGACAGAATATCCATTTTCAGGTGAACTAACGATTTAACTTCTGTAATAATCTGTGAAGATTCCTCTTTAAAAATACACCAAACTTCACTCTGTGCTCCGAAGTATTAAAGATTTATAACAAATTATATTTGGAAATGTCATTCATGGCAAGAGCCGTGTCGTACATTTCCTACAAGTTACACAAGAGTTGCATATATTCAATAAAATCTAAACCAAACAAAATATAGAAAAATACAGCATTTACACAAGATGTTTTACATTTACAAAAAACCTAAAACTGTGTGTGTGTGTGTGTGTGTGTGTGTGTGTGTGTGTGTGTGTGTGTGTGTGTGTGTGTGCAGTCGTGTACCTGAGCAAATGATCTTTTTCAAAGCCGGTTGTCTCTCTCTCTCTCATGTGGTTCTGTCAGTTTCTCTGTATTTCTGCGCACACAGTCAGGTTCTCCTCTTCTGACAGAAAGACACTCTTCATCAGCTGTTTCCTTCTTACTCTTACTCAGCTCTATAAAGTCTGTTCTGGGATCAGATGATTGCACACGACAGAGCAGCCTTTAGTGCTGTAGTAACTAGGCTGGCGTCCTGCTGGCAAAGTCTGATGGGGTGTCAGGTTAAAGGTCAGGGGTCGTCTATGTTGACTGATGTTCTCTGCGGACCGTGTGCAAATACAGAAAACACTCACACAGACATTTCATATAAACTGACATGATAAATAACACACCATGAAATTAAAATTAAATTTATTTTTATTTTTGATGGAATATTGCAGTGTTTATTGTAAATGATTTATCGGTGCACATCATTATTGTGTTAAATTCATGTTCCTCGTAATCTTGAATCAGAATAACTTCCCCTCCCTCTTCTCTTCTCTGATGATGAGGGCGGGGCAACCTGTCACTCACATGAGATCCACCAATAGCAAACCACAACCATCCAATCAATTCCAAAAGCCCTACATTTGTTCTTGTTTGCAAAGCGTTTCTCCCGGATATACGGTGCAATAAACTTTCAAGTCAACTTGTAAGTAAATATTATTTATATCTTTCAACCATTAACAAAAGGAATGAATGTTAATACACTAGTTGTGTATGTTTTATTTAAATCTAGTATTTTGCACATGTGTCTGTGATGAGGCATGGGTTAGAAAATCACCTGATATAAAATCAATGGAAGTCTATGCAATGTCTTCACTAATACAGTGAAACAACTGTGTGTGTTTTCTCTCTTCTACATTTCATTTGAGAGGTTCTCTGGGTTTCCTGCCAAGTTCTGAGAGGCCACCGATACGGGAAAAGAGGGAAGAGGAGGGTGAATCGAGAGAAAGAGAAATCAAGGAATCTCTGTGACCTGTGACTGTTGCGCACCGTCTGTTTGAGGTGAGCGGATCTACCTGTGCGTGTCCAGATAATGGAGATCTCTCTGGAGAAACGGCAGCAGGAGGCGGGGGTCTGGATAGATCCGGAAGGTGACCCACTTTCACGGAGCCGCCTTCTGCTTCACAAGACACGCTGCTGGCCCCGTTTCAAACAACACGCGGCTCTGAGAGAGAGAGAACTGAAATAAGACACAGGATCTGAACACCTAAGAATAAAGGTCTGCTGACTCTGGAAAACAGTATTCTTCTTGTTCTTTGAGTAGAGGAGTTTGATGTTTTCTGCAGTCAATCCACAACATTTATTCAAATTAAACTGATTGTGAAGGCTGTGACATCACAAGCTCATTAACGAAATCCCTGATATTCAAATTACAGCTAAATTATTTTCATGTTACGGCCAATACTAACATGACATACTAAGTCATAATTACAACAAAGTTATAATTATGAAAATAAAATGCTGAAATTATGATAAAAAGACAAAATGATGACTTTGTCATGGTTATGACTTTTTGTCAATTTCAACTTATGCCATAATCATGACTTTTTAACTTTGACTTAATACTAAGTTTCAACTTAGTATGTCATTTTTTACTTTTTGTCATAATTACGACAAAGTTATAATTAAGTTGGCTTGAAAAAGCCAACTTACTGAAATGCTTATTAAACTTATTAAGTTGGCTTGAAAAAGCCAACTTACTGATCTACTACTTAAGCTTATTATTATTCTTCTTAGACTAAATTTCTAAATGCATCTCCTCCTAGACTGTTCAAGCTACAACCACCAAACTCGGACCAGACCTTCAGACTATTCTGACTTAGTGTGCTATATCTTTTCAGACTGATCAGACTTACGGTTTTCCTAAAAAAGCTGATCAAAACTTGGAAAAATCCCATTGACTTTCATTGACGGAATGTTCAAATGAGCCAAGACTATTCAAACTCCAACTGTCAAAATTCAAATTTTGACAGTTGGAGAGGCTCATCAGACTCCATTAGCTGCCATTCTATGTACTATTTCTAATCCATTGAGACTCATTCAAACTTCCATTCTATCTAATATGTCTTATCTATCTATCTATCTATCTATCTATCTATCTATCTATCTATCTATCTATCTATCTATCTATCAAACTAAATCTATCTATCTATCAAACTAAATCTATCTATCTATCTATCAAACTAAATCTATCTATCTATTTCTCTTTCTAATCTATCTATCTATCAAACTAAATCTATCTATCTATCTATTTCTTTTTCTAATCTATATCAAACTAAATCTATCTATTTCTCTTTCTAATCTATCTATCTATCAAACTAAATCTAGCTATTTCTCTATCTATCTATCACTTCTCATCTATCAATCTATCTATCTTCTCATCTATCACTTCTCATCTATCTCTCTATCTATCATCTATCTATCAACTCATTCAAATTCATAAACTCTATCTATCTATCTATGATCAACTCTCATAGCAACCACCCAAAACAACCTAGCAACCACCCAAAACAACCTAGCAACCACCCAGAACACCATGGCAACTGCATAGCAACCACACAAATCACCCTGGCATCATCCTAGCAACCAGCCTGGATACAATAGCAACCGCATAGCAACACCATGGCAACCACCCCGAGTACCCTAGCAACCGCATAGCAACACCATGGCAACCACCCCGAGTACCCTAGCAACCGCATAGCAACACCCTAGCAACCACCCCGAGTACCCTAGCAACCGCATAGCAACACCCTAGCAACCACCCCGAGTATCCTAGCAACCGCATAGCAACACCCTAGCAACCACCCCGAGTACCCTAGCAACCGCATAGCAACACCTTAACAACCACCCGAGTACCCTAGCAACCGCATAGCAACACCCTAGCAACCACCCCGAGTACCCTAGCAACCGCATAGCAACACCTTAGCAACCACCCCGAGTACCCTAGCAACCGCATAGCAACACCTTAACAACCACCCGAGTACCCTAGCAACCGCATAGCAACACCCTAGCAACCACCCCGAGTACCCTAGCAACCGCATAGCAACACCTTAGCAACCACCTCGAGTACCCTAGCAACCGCATAGCAACACCGTAGTAACCAAACAGAGTACCCTAGCAACCATTTTGCAAAATCTATATCTCTGCATCAGAACATCGTACAGACATGGGGGTTGGTTTATATTGTCAAGCAGCCTTTGGAGTATCATCATTGGTAGCTGGCAAGTCAATTCCTAGCAACCAAACAGTACCCTAGTAACCGTTTTGCAAAATCTGTATCTCTGCATCAGAACATCGTCCAGACATGGGGGTTGGTTTATATTGTCAAGCAGCCTTTGGAGTATCATCATTGGTAGCTGGCAAGTCAATTCCTAGCAACCAAACAGTACCCTAGTAACCGTTTTGCAAAATCTGTATCTCTGCATCAGAACATCGTCCAGACATGGGGGTTGGTTTATATTGTCAAGCAGCCTTTGGAGTATCATCATTGGTAGCTGGCAAGCCACTCCCTAGCAACCAAACAGAGTACCCTAGCAACCGTTTTGCAAAATCTATATCTCTGCATCAGAACATCGTACAGACATGGGGGTTGGTTTATATTGTCAAGCAGCCTTTGGAGTATCATCACTGGTAGCTGCCAAGCCACTCCCTAGCAACCAAACAGAGTACCCTAGCAACCGTTTTGCAAAATCTATATCTCTGCATCAGTACATCGTAGAGACATGGGGGTTGGCTTTTTGACTCATGCTAGCAATCTGGACTTCCAACATGCTAGCAGTGAATGCTAATAGTGATTAGCTAAGTGCTAAAGTGGGCTAAGAACATGCTAATAACTCTATAAAAACTCCATAGTATCCATCTGTGACTATCTATCTATCTAATAAAACTTAAACTTTCAAACTTCAAACTTTTAAAACTTCTCAAACTTTCTGGCTATGCTTTTTCAAGCCAACTTAAAGTTTGTCCTCAAACTTTTTTATCTAGTTATTATTATTCTTCTTCTGAGACTAAAATTTCTAACACTAACTCGTCCTAGAGCTTTAAAGCTAGAACTACTAAATTCGGCTCAAACATTAAGACTGTTCTGACCAAGTGTGCTATATCTTTTCTAAGTGATCCGACTTACGGTTTTCCTAAAAATGACTATTAAAGCTCGGAAAAATCCCATTGACTTTCATTGACGGAATGTTCAAATGAGCCAATACTTTCAAATTCCAACTGTCAAAATTCAAATTTAAACTACGGAAGCCTATTAGACTCAAAAACTCAATTAGACTCAAGTGCCATTCTATGTACTATTTCTAATCCATTGAAACTCATTCAAACTCATCTATCTATCTATCTATTAAACTAAATCTATCTATCTATCTATCTATCTATCACTTCTCATCTATATATATCTATCTATCACTTCTCATCTATCTATCTATCTATCTATCAATCAAACTAAATCTATCAATCTATCTATCTATCACTTCTCATCTATCTATCTATCTATCTATCTATCTATCTATCTATCAAACTAAATCTATCTATCTATCACTTCTTAGCAACCAACTCCCTAGCAACCAAACAGAGTACCCTAGCAACCGTTTTGCAAAATCTATATCTCTGCATCAGGACATCGTACAGACATGGAGGTTGGTTTATATTGTCAAGCAGCCTTTGGAATATCATCATTGGTAGCTGCCAAGCCACTCCCTAGCAACCAAACAGAGTACCCTAGCAACCGTTTTGCAAAATCTATATCTCTGCATCAGAACATCGTACAGACATGGGGGTTGGTTTATATTGTCAAGCAGCCTTTGGAGTATCATCATTGTTTGGTTGCTAGGGAGTGGCTTGGCAGCTACCAGAGTACCCTAGCAACCGTTTTGCAAGATTTATATCTCTGCATCAGAACATCGTAGAGACATGGCTGTTGGCTCTTTTGACTCATGCTAGCAATCTGGACTTCCAAAATGCTACACATGCTAGCAGTGAATAACTACATGCTAATAGTGATTAGCTAAGTGCTAAAGTGGGCTAAAAACATGCTAATAACTATAAAAACTCCATAAAAACTCCATAGTAACCATCTGTGACAACTACCAACCACCTAGCAACATCATAGCAACCACCCAGGTTACCATAGCAACCACCTAACAACCACCCAGAACACCCTAGCAACTGCCTAGCAACACCTTAGCAACCACCCAGGTTACCATAGCAACTCCCTAGCAACCACCCAGAGTACCCTAGCAACCGCATAGCAACACCTTAGCAACTACTCCGTGTACCCTAGCAACCATATAGCAACACCCTAGCAACCACCCTGAGTACCCTAGCAACCATATAGCAACACCTTAGCAACCACCCCGAGTACCCTAGCAACCACATAGCAACAGCCTAGCAACCATCCTAAGTACCTTAGCAACCGCATAGTAAAATCCTAGCAACCACCTTTCCCTGACTATCTATCAAAACTACTAAACTAAAACTGAAACTTTCAAACTGAAAACTTTCAAACTTTAAATTGTATAAACTACTTTAAACTTTCAGGCTAGGCTTTTTCAAGCCAACTTAAAGTTTGTCTCAACGAACTTTTTAATCTAGTTATGGAAATAAAATGTTGAAATTATGAGATAAAAGCCTAAATTATGACTTTGTCATAATAATGACGTTTATTCATTTTCGACTTTTTACTTTTTGTCATAATTACGACATTAAAAAATTCTGACATACTAAGATATAATTATGACAAAGTTATAATTATGAAAATAAAATGTTGAAATTATGAAATAATGACTGTCATAATAATGAATTTTATTAATTTTCGACTTAGTATGTCATTTTTTTACTTTTTGTCAAAAAATCTAATTCTCACATACTAAGATATAATTATGAATTATAATTCTGAAAATAAAATGTTGAAATTATGACATAAAAGCTTAAATTATGACACTGTCATAACAATGAATTTTATTAATTTTCGACTTAGTATGTAATTTTTTACTTTTTGTCATAATTACGACATAAAAAAAATTCTGACATACAAAGATATGATTATGACAAAGTTATAATTATGAAAATAAAATGTTGAAAATGTGAGATAAAAATCTAAAATTATGACTTTGTCATAATAATGACTTTTATTAATTTTCGACTTAGTATGTCATTTTTTACTTTTTGTCATAATTGCGACATAAAAAAACTAAATTCTGACATACTAAGATATAATAATGACAGTTATAATTCTGAAAATAAAATGTTGAAATTATGAGATAAAAGCCTAAATTATGACTTTGTTATAATAATGACTTTTATTAATTTTCGACTTTGTCATTTTTTTACTTTTTGTCATAATTACGACATAAAATATCTAATTCTGACATACTAAGATATATTTATGACAAAGTTATAATTATGAAAATAAAATGTTGAAATTATGACATAAAAGCCAAAATGATGACTTTGTCATAATAATGTCATTTTAACAATTTCGATTTAGTAGGCCCTATGTAATATGTCATAATTATGATGTTTTAAGTCATAATTTCGGCTTTTCATCTCATAAATATGACTTCTTATATCATAACTTCGACTTTTTATGTCATTATAATTTGCAAAAGTATATTTTTCTTATGTGGAGCAAATGTCTTTCCATACTGGAAAATAAGACATATTCAAATGGTTATGTGAACAATAATATTATTGAAATGCAGAGTGAAGAAATTAACTTTATACTTTAAATAATCCATTATGAAAGCTATCAGACTTGACAGAAAATGAGTAATAAATTGTTGCCCTACCTGACAATATCGACCACTAGATGCCACTGTATTTCGTCATCCTAATAATAAAAATCAAACCAAATGTGTAAAATAGCAGTAATTTAGAGTATCGTAGTAACTTTTCACAGTAAATCAAACGGTAAAAGTAAAATCATGAGGCGACTCGAGTCGTTGCCTAGTAACAACAGCAAAGACCGTTGAAACGCATTCGAGCTGTCATTTTCCCGGGAACCTCCACGTCACGTGACTCACCCGGCGCCTCGTGTGCAACTCTTCTCTCTGAAACAAAATGGCGGCGCCGCATGGCGTAAAACTGAAGGATTTAAAGTGTGATTTCACGGACAGTACAGCAGCACACGCGCACCAGGACGCTCAGGTGTGATATATGCTTCTGTTGTGTACATGCAGATGTTTGTATGAATATGTTGTGATGACGAGCATGTGTAGAAAAGACGCTCCGCATGTGAACACGTGGACGTCAGCGCGTGCTAGAGGCGGATGTGAAGTTATAAATCTCGAGAAATGCGATATAGAAATCTTGTTAACGGCTCAAATGCGGTTTAATTAGTGATTCACGTGTCTGAATGAAGTTTTTAAACAGCAGTTTATGATTTTCAACTGTTTAAATGATCATACACCGGCATGTGTAGATTAAGGTGGATACATGATATTCAAATATAAACTGTCGAAAATAATATTTCCTTATTTCAAGCGCATTAATGTGGAAATATCACTGTGTTTGATAGATTCAATCAGTATGAAAGGCCATTAAATGAATGAAATCCAACGATTTATTTATTTATTTTTATTTTACTTTTGCACGATTTTATTCTATTAGTGCTCATCTTTAAATGAATGAATGGATTAAGTTAATTCTCTCCTCTGTCAGATAATGCTCGTGTTTCTGATCTGAAACAACGCTGACGTGTCTCACCTGACACACACCTGACAGAATATACTGAATTCTGATCCAGATTCAGTCTGAATGAATGAACAATTATTCACACTGAAATCAAATCAAAAGTTATTTATTTAAAGTTCAACTAACTATTAAAATATAGTAAAATATATAATGGTATTACTCTTTATGTATTTTTTGTTTCTACTGTAAAATTGTAAATGTAAGCTTCAGTATCCACAGCTCATTGCAGTACTAGTAATTGGTATTTTGTATGTTTCTGCCATGAAATAAAAAAACATTTTATAAAACAGTTTATATCTTTCAATTCTTCAAAGTCAGAATTGCGAGATGTAAACTCGCAAATGTGGGGAAAAAAGCTTTCATAGTTTTGATGATTTTTTTTTTTATTATTTTTGGCCAAACATAATTTAAATTATTTACTACCGGGCAAACACTGCTCACAATAATCTTATTAATACCACATTTGATAGGAAAATACATTTAAAGGGTTTGTTCACCCAAAAATGAAAATAATGTCATTAATTATTCACCCTCATGTCGTTCCACACCCGTAAAATCTTTGTTCATCTTCAGAACCCAAATTAAGATATTTTTGATGAAATCCGATGGCTCAGTGAGGCCTGAGCAATGACATTTCCTCTCTCAAGATCCATTAATGTACTAAAAACATATTTAAATCAGTTCATGTGAGTACAGTGGTTCAATATTAATATTATAAAGCCACGAGAATATTTTTGGTGCGCCCAAAAAAAACAAAATAACGACTTATTTAGTGATGGACGATTTCAAAACACTGCTTCAGGAAGCTTCGGAGCGTTATGAATCAGTGTGTCGAATCAGCGGTTCGGAGCGCCAAAGTCATGTGATTTCAGCAGTTTGACACGCGATCCGAATCATGATTCGACACAAAAGATTCATAACGCTCCAAATCTTCCTGAAGCAGTGTTTTGAAATCGGCCATCACTATATAAGTCGTTATTTCGTTTTTTTGGCGCACCAAAAATATTCTCTTCGCTTTATAATATTAATATTGAATCACTGTACTCACATGAACTGATTTAAATATGTTTTCAGTACATTAATGGATCTTGAGAGAGGAAATGTTATTGCTCAGGCCTCACTGAGCCATCGGATTTCATCAAAAATATCTTCATTTTTGTTCTGAAGATGAATGAAGGTCTTACGGGTGTGTAACGACATGAGAGAGAGTAATAAATGACAACTAACCCTTTAATTTAATAGGAATGACTTTCTCTTACACAACTTTTATGTGATTGGTGGAAAGTCACGGATAAGTTGTAATTCCTTATCGTAATGATTTTACAGCTTTGACTTTACTACAGCCCGGGGTTTATGGCCTGGGTTTAAATCCTCCTAATCCTATCCAACATTGTTTTGTGTGTTCGTTTTATCCACAGATTGAATTTGGAAAACATGACGTTTCCATCTTTGATCTGGATGTTGGAAGGATCTCTGATGCTCTCCATGGAAGCCTGGATCCTTCGATCTTATCCCTCTTTCAGGAAAAGAGGCCTACTGACAGTGTGGAAAGTGAGGCGTCGCTTCTGTCTGCGCTGACCGAGATTTTAGACAGCGTGGATGTCGAGACGTTATCGCCGTTTGACGTGCTGCCAGACGCAGAGATTTTTTCGGCTCAGAAGGGTCTAGACCACACGGTTAGTCGTTGTTTTGTGTCTCAGTATGTGTAAAAGCGTTTAGTTTACTTCACTTAGTCGCACTTTTCCCCCTCACAGCTCAGAAATATTCTGCATTCGACCCAGTCGTCGCCGGATCGAGCAGCAACTCTTCAATGCCCCAAAATCTCACAATCACCCGCCTCAAGGTCAAGAAAAGTAAGTTTCCTTTGCTTTATCCTGTTATTGATGCACAATTACTCACTGGGCGAGTTCCCGTCTCCACAGCGTCACACCCAACCGATGAGTCACAGCAAACCGCTGGTGCAACTTCTGTTCAGCCGTGTTGTATCTAGAGGACAGCCGATACTGGATTTTTGCAGATAAATTTGTCCGAGGACGAAATAATTGGCCAATAGATTTTAAAATCAGTTATATGAATGAAAAACCAATGCAAATTAGCGATGAACTTAACAATAATGACTTAAATGTAACTTTTGGCCTCTAGCGGTTAAAAACTGCATGCATTTTGCAGAAGAACATTGTTTTGGTCGTGCTTCGGCTCTGTGCGGATGAATATGATTATGCTACTGCTCATAAAACATTCACTACTAGACTAAAGAGATATAAGCAAGCAGTTTAGATGGAAAGGATGAAGACGTTGCTGTAGCTTTATCCATTAATAGACACGGCATTTCCTTAAATTCCGGCACATCTACAACAACTAGGGCTGGGTAAAAAATATCGATTTCTCGATTTTAATCGATTCTCATTTTTACGAACTGATATCGATTCTTAAATCTCAAGAATCGATTAGTCTAGTCTGTTTTCAGTTGATGAATGAGCAGAATGTGTAGCTCCTCCCATCCAATAAATCACAATAATCTTTGTTACTTTTGATATGAAGCAAAGTCTCAGATTTCAAATGACGTCCATTTTATTATGAGATTCAAAACATAAATACCGTTTTGGTGCTGTTTAATGTGGCGTGACGGATCGCTTTAGCGCCTCAGTTAAAGAGAAGCATGTGATCATCCTCTCCTCCGCTTTAATACCAGTTACAGCGAAATAAACATGAACATCTGAAGGTATGTTAAAATATACAGTACAACTTACTGAAATCCGTATCATGTGTCGTGTAATCGCTCAATCAGTGCTTCAACCTCAATAAAACAGCTTCAGTGTCACGTAACGTCACATTTACCTCAGAAAAACATATTCAGTGACCATAAACTCATTAGTCAGCTAGAAAAGTGAACTCTAGAAAGATAAATATAGCTATGCACCGTTACATGTTCATTATAATTTTTAATGTTCTTCAATATTTAATGAATGTTTGAATAAATCAGTCATGACAGCCGAGATTTAAATGTTTATATTTAAAAAAAAATGAATGAGTAGAAATATGATTATGTAATTCTAAACTTTTATGTATAATAAAAATATCATAAAGTGTAATTTAAGTGTTGGTATATAAATAAGTTAATTTAACCTTCAATATTATTATGGTAGCACCAGCTGACTCTCAGAAGAAGCTTTAGGTGCCGATTAATCGGCAAAACCGCTAACTCGTTTAATCCGTGTTTTGTGTGGTTTTCTCCATCAGGAGGTGGTAATATCAGACAGGCAGTTGAGACCCCGTCGCCATTTGGGGACCCAGAGTGAGATTGATGACCCGAGAGAGGTCAAGAGCCGCTCTGTGAGAAGCTTCCGCATTGAATCCGACCTGATTTTCCTACAAGACGGACATGAATTACTTGCAGATTTAGTGAGACACATGCATCCGTACTGCATCCGGACAGATCTGGAGAAAGAGAGCCGGAGCGCTGAGGTCCATGTGTCTGCAGAGGAAGAGGAGGAGTTTGTTGATGTAGAGGGTTACGAGGAACAGGAAGAGAACTTTCCTGGCCAGTCGGGACTAGGATTAGACTGGCATCCTAAAGCAGAAAGCGGCTCATCTTTGATGTCCGTATCCGAAGAGGATTGTGATAAAGATGAAGCAAATGCACAGAATATCTCATGTTTAGAGAAAAATGTTCAGATGATAACTCAGCGGAGCGCTTTGGTCAAAACCAGCGATGCAGGACGGATGAAGAAAACTGTGACCTTTGCTGTGAATTTAGTCTCCGTTCATGAGTTTCCACCTGATTCAGATTTGCCATACGACTCTGAATCCACATCCTCTAAAAATGACATCACTTCCCCTCAAAAGCCCAAATCCCTCAGTCTGCAGCAGTACCGTCTCCTCAGACAGAAGAAACGACCTCCTGAAGAGAGACGGATGGACTTTCGAACGAAATGGCCTTCGCTTCCCGACCTTCCCAGGGAGCTTCCGCCCATCCTGCCGGACTTGTTTAAACTGAATCCAAACACAAATTCTGGTGCGACAGTAAAAGCACCAGCTGCTAAGGTGAAGATGTCTGCATCTCAGCCAGAAGAAATCACACGTCCCTCCTGTCATGCGGTCAGAACGTCTGCAGATCTTTGCATTGACCCTCCAAACCCGGTTTTAGTGCCCTTGAAACCCACACATAAGACGGACAGCAGTGCAGCGCCATCATCGGCGATAAACTCGACCCAATCCCAACCGGCGCTTACAGACACACCAGAACCGCTGAATTCAGACTCAACACCTGATGTTTGTGTCTCTTGTGAAGAGGTTCGGCTCACTGAAACTTCAGCTCCAGGTTCACCGGTGAGAGCCGGAGCAGAACCTTCGGATCAAAGGAGTCCGTCGGTACTGATGCCCTCGACCGTCACAGAAAAACACAGCGGAGGACAGCAGGACCAGACCACATGTGGGGAGATCGGTGAGCAGATGTCTAGAGATGTTTAAAGACTGTGATGGATCATTCATTCACATACTGGAAAGCAGGGTTATTATCATGAACTAAAACTAAAATTATTAAAAAAAAAATACTTTTGTTAAATAAAATAAAATATATAACTTATTTTATTTTGATTAGTTGCCAAGTTAACATTTCTAAAATAAAATAAAAATTAAATTATAAAATGACAAAATCTAATCAAAATGGCAAAAACACAACAAATGTTACTAAAACTTAAAATTTGAAATGAAAAATGGAAAGTATAAAAACAAATTAATTTAAATTATTTATAAAAACTAATAGAATCTAATTCGACACTAAAAAGACAAAAAAATTGACAATGACAATAACAACAAAATTACTAAAACAAACTTGATTTTAATTTAAAACTATAATAGAAACTAAAACAATAAAAACTAAATGTAAAAAACAAACTAATTAAAATGACAAATACATGAAACAATTACTAAAATGAACTAAAATGAAAATGTAAAATATATAAAAAATGAATTTAAAACATTTCTAAAAACTAATGGATTCTAAATAGACAATTTTAAAAATAAAAATGACAATAACACAATAAAATCACTAAAACGAACTAAAATTAAAATGGAAAATATATAAAATCATGTATAAAATATTTATAAAGTAATAGAAACTAAATAGACAATAAAAATTAAATAGGAAAAAAAATTATTAAAATGACAAACATTTAAAAGGACTAAAACGAACTAAAATTAAAATGGAAAATATATAAAAAATTTAATTTAAAACATTTATAAAAACTATAATAAATTCTAAATAGACAATAATTTAAAAAAATAAAAATGACAATAACACATCACTAAAATGAACTAAAATTAAAATGGAAAAATTAAAAAATCATGTATAGAATATTTATAAACTAATAGAAACTAGAAACTAAATAGACAATAAGAATTAAATAGAAAGAAAACTTATAAAAAAAATTTTTTTTTTTAAAAAAACAATCATCTAGAAACTAAACAGAAAAATAAAAAAAAATAAACTAATAAGATGACAAAAATACACAAAATTATTAAAACTAAAATTAAAATGAAACCGGAAAACAAAACTTATTTAAAATATTTAGAAACTAGAAATTAAATAGACAATAAAAACTAAATAGAAAAAAAGACAAAAACACTTAAAATGAAAATGGAAAATATAAAAACAAAACTTATTCAAAAATGTTAACTATAATTCTATATCAGTGATACAAAAAACACTGTTTGAAAGTGCTTCATGTTGTTTGTTTTGCAGGAATTGAAGCTGCGGATCTGACCAGCCTTTTGGAGCAGTTTGAGACTCGAGGTACATAAAAAGCGCATGTTTGTTTATGATTATGTGTAATTGAACTGACAGTATCAGCTCAGATAAGACCCGTATGCTTTATCAGCTCTGAATCATTTTCATTCCATGAAAGGTTAAAGCTGTCTTTTGCTTTCAGACTGAAGTGATTGTCCATCTGAATGTTTGTCTCTTTGGCACAGAAGACAATATGGTCAAAGATTTAATGCAGCCAGAGACGGACACGGTCCCAGTGTTATTAAAGCTGTGATTAAACTCTGAGTTCTTTAATGGTGTAATAGCTTCTGTAGAACAGCTCATAAACGAGGAATGAATGATGTTTGTATGTTCAGGGCAGTCGAAGGAATTTAAACGTCACAGGAAATGACTATAGCAACTAACAACAGTTAATATCAATGTGGATTCCTCAGTCAAATTGTGTTTCTCTGCAGCTTCTGAAGGGCAGATGCTTCCAGAAGTTTCCCCGGATGAGCATCAGGATCGACGGCTGACGGACCTCAGCAGCACTGCAGGTCAGAGTTCATCTCAAAGTTAGTGGTCTGATCTACACGCAGGTAACCAGTTTAAATCAACAGGTTGAACTTTAGATTGTCGCTGTTGGGCGGAAAACTCCTCGTAACTCCATTGGCTCCTCAAACTGTCAGTCAAACTCTGCTGCACACATCGCTTCTTGTTTGCAAGGCAATTGTGAATAAAGAACTGGTTTCCTGAATGACTACAGTTCTACAGCACTATATATATTTATAAAGGCTAATGTTTTATGTATTTGAGGAGTGGAGAAGATAATGTCCACCCCATTATAATCACATTCATTAGGAAGAATGCAGATTAATATGCTAATGAGCATGATGTCATCAACCTTTTGAGCAGGCTTTAGCTAGTTTCCACAGCAGTTGGCAACATTGTTTGTGTCATTTGACATGAATATTTCATTCTCTCCAGGACTAACTCCACCCGCCACACCTCCACATCAGATCTGGAGACCCCTAGTGCCGGTCAAAGGGATAAAACATGAATCCATCAAGCCGTCGTCCAGCAAAACCATTCAGATTATCGAACCTCGCCCACTGCCGCCCAGCAAAAAACCTTCACTTCCCACCTTCACTCCTGCGTCGAATCCCGCTCAAGCTTTCCTGGATCACGACTACTGCGCGATTCTGGGCAGTAAGACGTCTTTTGCGCACGTGAACTCGCGTTCGGATCATTGCGATTACAGGACGTTGTCCGAGACGCCGCGTCTGTCCGATTCGGTGCTGCTGTCTCCTGACAGCTCCCCCTGCAGGATGGGCGTGTTCGAGCAGGCGGAGTCTCTGAGGGGGCGGACCTTGCGCTTTTCCTCCCGTTCTCCGAGTCCATTGGACCGTGGAAGGGTGAAGAGGCGGGGTTATGATAGACGATACCGCCGCTCCAACTCCAGTTCAAGGTCGTCTTGTTCCTCTTGTTCTTCATCTTCATCATCGTCATCTTGCTCCAGGTCTCGTTCACCACCCAGAAAAAGGTACATGACAGCTGTTGCTACAGTAAAAAATGTTGTTAAAATAATCATGATTTTCACTTAAAAGATTGATTTGTTAATAATTAGTATTATTTATCAGCATGTATATACTTATATTAACTGCATATATATATATATATATAATCTCTCAAAATGAAAACGGGCTATTAAATCCGTTTACGTTTCGCTGATAATGTTATGATTTTTAGTTACAGGTCCAGGCATTCTGGAAGCAGTTCCTCGTCCCGTTCCAGTTCACGCTCGTCTTCTCGTTCTCCTCCTCGCAAGCGTGGACGCCGCTGCTCCAGATCACGATCCAGATCACAAACCAGATCACGATCCAGATCTTTATGTCGCTCTCGTTCTGGTTCTGGTTCGCGCTCGCCTGAGCCGGACTGGAGCGAGTCTCGCTGCACGTGGAAGAGGTCAGTGTGAACGCAACAGAAAAGTGTGACTCTTCTTGTGTTGGATTGAGTCTGAATCGGTCGTCTTTCTCAGTCGCAGGCAGAAGGAGCTGAACCGGCGTCGTGAAGAGGCTCGTAAACTCCGCCAGCAGAAAGCTATCGTAAGTGTCCCAACGATTGTCTCCCGTCTGTTTGTGTCTGTGTCTGATGATGGGTTTGATCCTCAGGAGGAGCGCAGGGTGGTGTATGTGGGAGGAATCCGCAGAAGCATGTCGCCTTCTGACCTCAAAGATCGATTCTCGCTGTTCGGGAAGGTTGAGGATTGTACAGTCCACCTCAGGAGTCACGGGTGAGATTTACAAACTCGTGTCGGTGCATCATGAGAGTGTTCAGTATCGCTTTAGATATATTTTCTCTGTTCTCTCCTTCTAGAGACAACTACGGCTTCGTCACGTATTACAACCGAGACGACGCTTACACTGCCATTGAGAACGGAAGTAAACTGAGGCGCCCAGACGAGCTTCCCTTTGACATCTGCTTTGGCGGCAGACGACAGTTCTGTAAATCCAACTATGCAGATTTAGGTTGGTCTGATGAATGATTTCTCACTGATATGAGCAGAAATACATTTTTACATCATTGTTTAAGCACAACAGAGCAAGTCGAACCCAGAATATGCTTTACTGAAATAAAAACAAATGCAATCGCACATGCGCAAATAAAGAAATTAAGAGCCATAAATATTAGTGTTGTCATTTTACACTTGTATCATTATTATATTATCTTTCTAAATTTTTTCTATTTTACTATTTTTTTACAGTAAAATATTACAATAGTAATATCTCTTATTTTGTTTTTATTAGTAATATTTGTTTTTATGTAGTAATAATAATAACAAAAATAATACTCATATTGATATATAATCACAAAATTATAAAAGCACAACAAACCTGGGATTTTTTATCATTTTATTTTGGCATTTTAGATTATATAAAAATGTGAAAAGAAATTAAGACCATAAATATTAGTATATTCATTTTACATTTGTATTATTATATTATGTCACAAATACTTTTTTTATTTTAGTTAAATATTACAATAGTAATATTCTTCTTGTTTTTATTTAGTAATAATTGTTGTTGTTGATATTAATATTTATAGCCATATTTATGTATAATTACAAAATTTTGTTCAAATTGTGCAGTCCTACAGACAAGCTTTTTTTACATTGCATTTTAAATCATAATCGCAATTTTTATCAGAAAAATCGCAATTCTATTTTTCCCCCAAATTGTGCAAATTCTGCATGTTTCGGAGTTACAATGAAGAAATTATGATAAGAAATATTAGTATATTCATTTTACAGTTGTATT
This sequence comes from Chanodichthys erythropterus, assembly GCF_024489055.1. Classification (NCBI taxonomy): domain Eukaryota; kingdom Metazoa; phylum Chordata; class Actinopteri; order Cypriniformes; family Xenocyprididae; genus Chanodichthys; species Chanodichthys erythropterus. Next base: position 669,694 of record NC_090226.1, read on the forward strand.
ATTATTATTATTATATTATTTGTCACAAATACTTGTTTACTTTACAGTGAAATATTACAATAGTAATATTCTTTTTGTTTTTATTTAGTAATAATTGTTGTTGTTGATGATATTATTTATAGCCATATTGATATATAATTACGAAATTTTGTTGAATTTGTGCAGCCCTACAAACAAGCACCGCGAACCTGGGATTTTTTTTACATTGCATTTTAAATTATAATCACAATTTTTATTAAAAAAACAAAAACAAAATTGTATAATAATAATTGTATAAATAATAAATATTAGTATTGCCATTTTACAGCTGTATTATTATTATATAATTTTTCATAAATACTTGTTTTTGTTATTTTACAGTAAAGTAATATTTCTTATTTTGTTTTTATTTGTAATCTTTGTTTTTATGTAGTAGTAGTAGTAGTAGTAATAAGAATAACAAAAATAATAGACATATTAATATATAATCACAAAATTTTGTCCAAATTTTGCAGCTCTACAAACAAGCACAGCGAACCTGGGATTTTTTTACATCGCATTTTAAATCATGATCGCAATTTTTATCAGAAAAATCGCAATTCAATTTTTTTTTTTTTTTCAAATTGTGCAAATTCTGCATGTTTCGGAGTGAAAATTAAGAAATTAAAACCATAAATATTAGTATATTCATTTTACAGTTGTATTATTATTATATGTAACAAATACTTGTTTGTTACAGTGAAATATTACAATAGTAATTTTTTTATTTTATTTAGTAATAATAATTGTTGTTGTTGATGTTATTACTATTATTATTATTATTATTTATAGCCATATTGATATATAATCACACAAATTTGTCCAAATAGTGCAGCTCTACAAACAAGCACAGAAAACCTGAATTAAAAAAAAAAAAAAAAAAAATCAAAATCACATTTTTTTTTTATCAGAAAAATGTTTTTTTTTTTACCCCCCAAAACATTCAGCCCTAACCAGAAGTTAGTTAGGATGAGATTCTGATGCACCATAAAAATAATAAAGTTTAGGTTCTGCCTCATTTCTGTCTCGTTCTGTGGTCTAGATTCCAACCGGGACGTCGATCCGGCATCCAGGAGCCGATGCGAGTCGTTTGACTTCGACACGTTACTGAAACAGGCTCAGAGAGGACAGAAGAGGTAGCGGCACAGAAGATGGAAGAGAGACTCAATGTTACCTCAGAGCACTAAAACAAACCAGTTTAGCTTAAATTACCAATTTAATTGCTGGTTTTTAGTGTGAGACATGTTTTGGACACTTTTGTTCTGGTTTTGGCTGGTCACCCATCATGACTCCATTGGTCAAGTTGGCTTACTTGCAATATAACCAGCTTGTTTCTGTTATAGACCAACATTGGCCACCTATAGGTTCAAAAAGGTTTATTTTGGGTTAAACTCTATTAACTGCATCTGTAATTGTGACATAAATGCACTTATAGTAAATGTCATTGATGTACAGATGACGAGTTTGACCTGGAATAGTTGTTTTTCAGCAGGGTAATTTGCACTTCACTAAACTGATTTTACCTTCACCTCTTTCTTACTTGACATTTGAAACCTCCTGTTGAAGCACTATTGTGTATGAATATTGTACATAAGCATTAATGTATGAAAGCATCTTCACGAAAGGACATGAACTTGAATAGCGAATGGTTTGTCTTCTATATATAGCTTGAGTGTTTTTTTTTAAGTGATACCAAAAAAGTTTTTCCCCTCTTTCTCAGTTGGAATGATGAATTACAGAATAAAAAAAATGTTTATGTATTAACGACTGGCATCTCTTCTTTTACACTGAACTCAGAACATTAAAGAAAGTGTAAAGATGAACCTTATAATCAAAACAGACATTTGTTTGTGGTTAGTGGATCATGTTAAAGGGTTAGTTCAACCAAAAATGAAATAAAGCGAGAATATTTTTGGTGCGCCAAAAAAACGACTTATAGTGATGGTCGATTTCAAAACACTGCTTCAGGAAGCTTCGGAGCGTTATGAATCTTTTGTGTCGAATCACGGATCGCGTGTCAAACTGCTGAAATCACGTGACTTTGGCGCTCCGAACCGCTGAGTCGACACAAAAGATTCATAACGCTCCGAAGCTTCCTGAAGCAGTGTTTTGAAATCGTCCATCACTATATAAGTCGTTATTTTTTTTTTTTTTTTTTGGCGCACCAAAAATATTCTCGTGGCTTTATAATATTAATATTGAACTACTATAACTGATGAGGCCTCACAGAGCCATCGGATTTCAACAAAAATATAATTTTTGTTTTGAAGTTGAACGGCATGAGGGTGAGTAATTAATTACATTGTTTTCAGTTTTGGGCGAACTAACCCTTTAATGTTTTGTCAAACATTACTGGGTTTGCAAATAATAACATGAAACATGACAGAAATCCTAAAATATCCACTCACCTGACGTTTGTCCTGTTGTTTTCCCGCTAAAACTGTCACGTGCTGGAGGACTTCTTTAAGGAGCGGGAAAAACCTATAAATTCACAAATTAAAACAATATTCCCAAGAAAACATGCTTCGTTTGGAACATTATAGAAAAAAAAAAAGTTTTCTGAACAAATGATCAGTTTTTCATTGTATAAGTTTGTGACGTGACGAAAACGAACCACTCAAACTAAAGCAGATAAATGATTTAAATTCACCTTTCAATTTGCTATTTCCAAGCATGTCTAACGACAAACATTTCATATATCTTGATTCTCTATTACTTTTTCTAGTCGTGTATTTGTGTGAAATACTGTAGAGTGGGGCAGAAGCGAAGGGCGGGGTTTATTTGACAGCTGAGGAGGCGCGCATGCGCGACGGTGTGACCACGCGTACAATAAGGAAGTGGAGAGAATATAAACACAAACATTAATCCAAACAGCTGAGTGTGTGTCAGCAGATCGAGAGAGATCGTCGAGCGAGTTCTGATCCATTCAAGAGCTGCATGTGTGTCTGATCCGCTGCAAAACCAGGAATCATGTCCAAGAAATCCAGGATCTTCCTGAGTGGAGTAGTGGAGGGTGAGTCCTTATAACTTATGATAGAAATAACTAATGTATTTTAAAAATGTACCGGAACATGTAAAAGAAATACATAATAAACACCATATATAGAGTATTACATGTTATAAATGCATTGCAAATCTTGTTGTAATTTTAATTTACATTATATTGAAGCATCACAGTGATCATTTATCCATGTCTGAAGTGACCTTTGTGTGCTGCAGGGTTTTATGGGAGGCCGTGGACTATGAGCCAGAGGAAAGAGCTCTTCAGGAGGTGAATGAACCGCTGTTATCAGATGCCATCAGGCGTTATCAGATCATTTATCTCACTTGTGTGCGTGTTATGATCTTCCCAGGGAGCAGAAATGGGGCTTGAACGGGTATCTGTACGCTCCAAAAGATGATTACAAGCACAGGATGTACTGGAGAGATCTGTATTCCCTGGAGGAAGCAGGTGAAACGAGTGAATATGTCATATTTCTGTCAGTCTTGTATTCCAGCTGGGACTGAAGTTGATTGTGTCTTTCAGATCAACTCATGACGCTGATCTCTGCTGCTAAGGAGCATAACGTGGAGTTCATCTACGCCCTCTCACCCGGGCTGGACATCACCTTCTCAAACCCTAAAGAGGTGGCGGCGCTCAAGAGGAAACTGAGCCAGGTGCAAAAAGGCATCAATTATTATTTAAAGTGATATTATAAAGATTCTACAACAGATTCACGTTCATTCAAAGTCAAAAAGCACTTTAATTTCCTCATAATATCCACTGCAGCATCAGCTCTTCTCTCTCAGTGTCTGAAACGCTTCGTTCAAAGATTTGGTCTCTCTAAACCCCGCCCCTCTGAGAGCTGCTCTGCTGTGATTGGTCAGAAACCAAACGCTCATTAACATATCTGAATCTCAGCTTTTGATGCTTTGAGGGCGGGGCAAAGAGACGCTGATCAGCCAATCAAGAGCAGAGGCGGGCATTATGCAAACTAGTTTCAGGTTCAGCAGGAAGTGAGACTGAATTACTGACGACTCGATTAACATCAAATATTTTATTTTTATTCAGTAATGTAATTGTTTGCTCCGGCAGGTGTGTGGGTTTGGCTGCCGGTCGTTCGCGCTGCTGTTTGACGACATCGAGACAGAAATGTGTCCTGCTGATAAAGAAGCTTTCAGCTCATTCGCTGAAGCTCAGGTGTCCGTGACCAATGAGGTGTTTCTGCACCTGGAGGAGCCGCAGACCTTCCTCTTCTGCCCCACCGGTAAAACACGGGCTTATTATTCTTTAAAAAAATCATAAAATAACTGAAATAAAATCAAATATAAAAACTTATTTTGTTTAAGTTAGACACATTTTTAATTTTTGTGTAGTTTAAGTTGAAGTACTAAAATAACGAAAACAGAAAATATAAAATTAATATAAAATATTCAAAATATTAACAAAACTATAATAGTATATCAATGATATTGAAATAACACTGTTTGTCTCTTGACAAAATAATCATAATTTAAGGTAACGTAAAACTTTTATTCCATAAGGGAAATTTGCATTAAACAAACAAACAAGCAAAAAACATCTACAAACAAATAAATAAATAATAAACCTAAGTAATGTTTAATAAACTGAAATAAGTTTAGGTTGAAGCACTATAATAAATATTATAACTAATTAATAAATAAAATTAACTAAATAAATAATAATAAATTAATAAATAATATTAAAAATAATAACAAATAAATATTTAAAATATATATTAATAAATAATAAATAAAATATGAGTAAATGGTAAAAATAATTCAATTAATTAAATTATACCTAAATAGCAATATTAAAAAATAACAATAATAAAGTGACAAAAACATAATACATACCCTATAATATATTGCACATCAGGATTATTATCATTAACTAAAACAAAAGCTAAAACTGTTAACATTATATATTAAATACATTTTTGTTAATTGAAATTATGGCTGTCAAACGATTAATCGTGATTAATTGCATACAAAATAAAAGTTTGAGTTTGCATAATATATGTGCGAGTAATGTGTGTAAAGAATATGTATATATAAATACACACAAATTAATGTATATATTTAATAGAAATGTTATTTATGTACAAAAAAAATGTATTCATATAAATTTGAATAAAAATATAAATAAATACATATACTTGTAAATATTTCTCAAATATATACATGGATGTGTTTGTATTTATATATACATAATAATTACACACAGTACACCCACATATATTAGGCAAACTCAAACTTTTATTTTGTATGCGATTAATGGTGATTAATCGTTTTGACGGCCCTAATTGAAATGAAGCTGAAGTAAAATCAAATACTAGTTGAAAAACTCAAACTAAACAAAAATTAAAAATCTTGCCTTGGCAATTAACTGAAATAAGTTGAAGCACTATAATAAATAACTATAATAAATATTATAACTAAAAAATAAATAAATAAATAAATAAATTAAAATATAATAAAATAAATAAAACATTAATATTAATAAATAATAATAATTAAAAGATTAATAAATAATAAAAATTAATTAATAAAATTAACTAAAAAAAAAAAAAAATTAAATAAAGCAAAAATAAAGTAAACCAAAATAGCAATATTAAATAATAATAATAAAGTGACAAAAGAACATAACTAAATGACTAAAAATGAACCTAAAAATAAAAGTTAATTTACAATATTAATAAAACTAAAATAATATAATATAATATGGACATTTTCCACAGTTCAGTTACAGCTATTATCTCTAAAACAAATACATGAATTATAGCATATTTCCCATCATTCTTCACACAGAACTAACTCTCGTTGTTTGCGGTGCAGATTACTGCGCTGCTTTCTGCTCTCCCAGCGTCCCTCTGTCTGCGTATCTGAACACGGTCGGAGAGAAACTCAACGCTGGGATCGACATTCTCTGGACAGGTGACATCATCACCGCAGTGTCGCAGAATATCTGCATTACCCAACATTTATTTAACATTTCCTTTACTGGATAACTGTATCAGTATGTGGAATATTTTTACATATTTGTGTGATATGTAAGTATTTGTTTTTGTCCCGGTCAGGGCCGAAGGTGGTGTCGCAGGACATCAGTGTGGCGTCTATAGAGGAGGTGTCAGCTGTTCTGAGGAGGCCGCCGGTCATCTGGGACAACATCCACGCCAACGACTACGACCCGCAGAGACTCTTTCTGGGACCCTTCAAGAACCGTCCCACGGAGCTCATCCCCAAACTCAGAGGCGTCCTCACCAACCCCAACTGTGAATTTGAGCCCAATTTTGTGGCGGTTCACACGCTGGCCACATGGTGCAAGTCCAGCTACGCACAGAAAGACGTTCCCATGGGTAATGATGTCATAATGTGTTCGGATGAAATGTAATAGAGCGTTATATTCTCCTCATGTACTGATGTCCATCTCTCTCTCTCTCTCTCTCTCCATCTGTCTGTGATATGATGTCATCGCTCCACAGATGGAGACGATCAGGGGTCGGACTACAACCCCCATGAGGCTTTGCAGCTCGCACTCACAGACTGGCTGGTTGAGTTTAATAGAGCTGATCAACCTGACGGTAAAAACACAACTGCAGTGAGCTCTGACATCATGCGTGACTAAAACCAACATGTTCATTACTTGAAATAAACATTAACTGAAATAAAATGCACTTATTTTGCCACGGCAACATTTCTCACTTTCGTTTAGTTTAAAGTATAGCTTCGCCGATTTTCAACCCGCTTTGTATTGTTACACTGTCAGTAGTATTTGTAAATATTCAATGTTTACTCTCTTTACCGAGAATTTCACGTTTATTTGTCAGCAAAAGTCGCTCCAGGCTTTTGGACTGCACTGGAAACGGAAAGTAACTCACTCCTGCTAATGACTAAAAGTTTATTAGGAAGTATTTCCTACTAAAGCAAGGCGGTATTTGACTGGTAAGTGTATCCAGAGCAGACTGGTGGGCGTGGCCTTGGATTGCAGCATTCCCAGTGCATTATGGGAGTTGAAGTTTTTCTACCTATAAGGCAAAAGGGCTTATTCTCGGTTTCCTCTAGTCAGTTAGCACCAGTTTTTTCGCCTTTTCTAGCCAAGTTTTATTGAAAAGCCATTTCGGTGAAGTACCCCTTTAGGTTCCTAATAGGCACATTTTCTTAATGCTAAATAAACATCTTATTTTGGGGTGCAATATGACTCATTGAATTGATGTACCTGTGTGGTCAGGCTCCGGCGCTCGCGGCGGCCGCTCTAAACGAGACGCGTCTGAAGAGGAGCCGATGCAGACGGACGGTTATGTTCCCGGACCCAAAGACAACCCGCTGTACACGGCCGAGCCGCTGACGCTGGCGGACCTGACGCTGCTGTCGGAGCTCTTCTACCTGCCGTACGAACACGGGCCGACCGCCCTCGTCATGCTGCAGGAGCTGCACTGGCTGCGCTCCAACTGTGACGCCGCGGCCGACGAGTCTGAAAAGGTCAGATTGAGATGATTGTAATGATCACGACATATTTTATTTAAAGCGTTAGTTCACCCAAACATGAAATTTCTCTCATTATTTACTCACCTTCATGTCGTTCCACACCCGTAAGACCTTCGTTCATCTTCAGAACACAAATTAAGATATTTTTGATGAAATCCGAGAGACTCGTCCATATAATCAATACTCTCAAGGTACAGAAAAGGAACGAAAGACATCATTAAAACAGTCATGTGACTGCACTGCTTCAACCTTAATGTAATGAAGAGACGAGAATACTTTTTGTGCGCAAAAACAAAACAAAATAACAACTTTATTAAACAATATCTAGTGATGGGCGATTTCAAAACACTGCTTCATGAAGCTTTACGAATCTTTTGATTTGAATCAGTGGTTCAGAACATGAAAGTCACGTGATTTCAGTAAACAAGGCTTCGTTGCGTCATAAGTGTTTCAGAATTTCAATGGTTCACCACTGGGGGGCGTGACTTTGGCAGTTTGATACACGCTCTGAACATGCAGGCTTGTTGGCATTTATCTGTAATGAAGATTGCAACACTTGCCCCGCCCCCTGCTTCTTTCTGATTGGTCCTTCCGCATCAAACTGACATTGATTTGCCATCCTGCATGACAAATGCTTTCAAATGAACAGTTGCTTCAGAAACACTAGAAACCAGTGTTGCCAAGTCTGTGGTTTTCCTGCAGAACTGGGCTACTTTAACTTTGTTTTTCATGTCCGCGGATTGAAGCAACCCCAAAAACATGATATTTAGCCTCTGGAATGCTAATTTTACCACATCAAAAATGTGGATTTTACCCCACAGAACGTGATTTTTACTGAAACGCGATAGTTTTGGGCTAGTTTTGAGTAGCAATTGGGGGGTTTTGTTGAAAAAACCTGGCAACCCTGCTAGACACAGTGAAAAACGGTATCTCAAATGGTTTAATGCACAGCTAGCCGTGGATTATCCCTCTTATACCATGGTATTTTGCCAACATTGACTGCTGAAAGCTGTTAATGAGGTTTGCAGCACAATATTTGACTGGAAGGGTAAAAATAAGGGTTATTTTCATCAGATTCAACTCGTTAGATCAAGCATTCTGTCCGATTAGTTCACTTCAGAATGATAATTTACTGTCCTCCATGTCATCCAAGATGTTCATGTCTTTCTTTCTTCATTCGAAAAGAAATGAAGGAAATAATTCCAGGATGTTTCTCCATATAGTGGACTTCACTGGGGTTCAACGGGTTGAAGGTCCAAATGTCAGTTTCAGTGCAGCTTCAAAGAGCTCTACATGATCCCAGACGAGGAATAAGAGTCTCATCTAGAGAAACCATCGGACATTTACTAAACAAAATAAACATTATATACTTTTAACTTTTTAACTACATCAAACATGACCTTTCCAACATGATTACGTCATGCGTGGAGCATCACAGAGCAGTGCAAGACGAGCATTTGTGATTAAAAAGTATATAATGTTTATTTTTTTAGTAAATGTCTGATGGTTTCTCTAGATAAGACTCTTATTCCTCGTCTGGGATCATGTAGAGCTCTTTGAAGCTGCACTGAAACTGACATTTGGACCTTCAACCCGTTGAACCCCAGTGAAGTCCACTATATGGAGAACAATCCTGGAATGATTTCCTTCATTTCTTTTCGAATGAAGAAAGAAAGACATGAACATCTTGGATGACATGGAGGAGAGTAAATTATCAGGAAATTAATTCAAATGCATGAATGTAAAAGTGTGTCACGTCTGCAGGGTAAAGAATGGCGACAGAGAGCTGAGAAGTTTGATGAAATGTGCGGCGCTGTAGTGCAGATGTTCAACAGACTGTCCAACGTGCCCAACAGGATCATCCTCTATGACCTTTACAACTACATCTGTGACATCAAGAGCGGCGTCACCATGGCCAAAGCCTACGTCAAAACACTGGGTCAGTGACGAGAGCCAATCACATGTAAGAACCTCCTGTCCTGAACGCGCTGTAATGAAGCGTCTGCTGTTGTGTTGGTGCAGGAGGGCGGACGCCTCATCCTTCTCTGGCTTTGACTGACGATCCAGAGCCGTGGGGCTTCAGAGGCGCTTTGTCTGGAGAATTCCAGGTATGCTTCCGTGTGACACTGACCTTTGACCTGCGATTGATGATGATGTTTGTGTTCCTCATGTTTAGAGGATGCTGCCGTCGCACGGAAACCGCGATCTGTTCCGCAGTCCTCCAGCCACACGCGTGTACACCATTCGGCCCTGCACTCCTAAAGATCAGGTGACAGTACACACAAAATTTTCATTTTCTGCACCTGTATGACTTTTTAATGTTCAACATTTAAATAAAAGTGTTTGTTTTTCAGCCGGAGGTGATGAAGATCTTTAAGGAGATGCAGACTGAGACGCAGCAGAAGGTCGAGCTGGTTGGCGACCGGTGAGAATCTCAGATAATCGCCGAACGTTTAATCAAATCTCTCATTCGCTCACTGCTGCTCCGCTTCTCTCAGGCTGGTCGAGGGTCACGTGACGCCGTCGCAGAACTGCAGTCTGATACTAGATGATGCGTCTGGGGTTTGCGGTTACGTGTTCGCTCTCAGTGATGCAAAGACGGCCATGACTAAATCTCAGGTACGGAAGTTACGTTTCCTTTGTACATCCTTGATTGTGTTGTTGTGCTCTACTAGAACAGGTTTTCATGCTTTAATGTTTGTTTTTCATGTCTTTCCTCCAGTATCCAGAGACGATGCTGCAGGATTTCCCATCAGTCATGGCCCTTCAGATCCACTCGAAAGTTCCTGATCACGATGCAGCCAAGCGTCTGATTCTACAGGTGCTGTCAGCGCTGAGAGACAGCGGTGAGTTTGACAACACACTCGACTAGACGTGCCGATATTCGGTAATGCGATATATCGCGACAATGAACATGCACAATATTGTTATTGTGGGCACTTAAAAATACTGTAAATAACAATTTATTACCAATTATTTATTTTAATAATGCATTTAAGAATACTTATTCTGCGTCAAAAGGACACGCGCTCAGATGTGCACACTGATGGAACAGCAGAAATCCAGCGGTTACCCCGGAAACCCCACAAACTAATGACGTTTTTAAAATGCTTCAATCAATCATTTGTTGTTTTTGTTAATTTAAATGTAGTTCATCACCGCACCAAATACTTAAAGACTTAATAGGGTATTTATTTTCAAACTTAAACATTTTTATATTTTAATCTGGACTACAACATGCTCTGATGTTTAGAAATGTTCTGATTATTTGTTATTGTTAATTCATTATTACCAAACTGACAATGAAAAATACTTATAAAGCATTAATTATTTTTAGTTAATGTTAATTTCTTAGTTACTGTTTAATAACATTACTAAAATCAAAAACTTATTTAATGGACCTGAGATAAAACTATCAATGATCATTTGTGTTTCTTAACTAACATTAACAAAAAAGAACACTTTCTATAACAAATGCTCAATGTTAGTTAATGCATTACATAATGAGACCTTATTGTAAAGTGTTTCCTGTTGTTCTTTATAATTCTTTTGCATTTTAATCTGTTTATTTTAAAGTAAAGTTTACTTTGTATGTTTTTTGTGTATTGTATTATTGTATTTAAACATTCAGAGTACTTATGTAACTTATTTCAATATCGTGATAATGTATACCGTGATAAAAGCTTCAGCGATTAATCGCAACATGAAACTTTAATACCGTCACATGCCTACACTCGACCAATGACTGAGTTGAACAGCGTTACATTAGTGTTTCAATGCAAAACAGGCGAACGTGTGGCATGAGGAAGGTTTGAAGTGTAAATACTCTGTCTGGATGTTTTCACAGGGTCTAAAGGCGTTTTCAGCGAGTTCAGATCAAATGACAGAAGGATGTTTGACTTCCTCAAAACGCTGAACGTGTTCCAGGTGCTTAAAGTCGAAGGGCTTCCGACAAACCTGGTCATCATGGGAACTAAGCTCTGACACCTGCATTCACACTCACACACAGTCATCTGACTGGTAATTTATGTTCAGATGGATTTTTGTTTGGATTCTTTGATTCATTGAGTGTTTGCTTGTTTTGAAAATCTGTATAAAACTTATTAACATAAATTAATAACATTATAAATCAATTCTGTACTGCAGGACACCTAAAAAAAAAAATCAAAATGTCTCAAATTAATAATAAAGCTTTATTTGCATATTCATTTTAATATGTATGTCTCACGATTATCTTTATATTAATGCCATAAATCAAATAAGTATCATATAAACATGTCCAGTGTAGTTCATACACTAAAAAAACAACAAATAACGACAAACAGCAACACTTCACAATAAAACTTCATTTGTTAACATGAACTAACAATACTGCATTTATTAATATTTACTAAACTTAAAGATTGGTATATTGTGCATTGTTAGTTCATGTTATCTAATGCATAGACTTTATTGTAAAGTGTTGTCAATAAAATAAGGTTTTGAGGTTTTGTAGTTTTTAATAAAGGCAAATAATTATTTAAGACGATTATTGGAAATATTAGACTCCACATTTCTAGAGTTTGGTTAGAGATTTCCTCTATTATTGCATCTGTTTCCCGTTGCTTCAGTCCCCTGAGCTTCTGTAGTGAATGTCGCGTCCAACATTGAGGACGTCCGTCACACAAAACAATGTTTTGTGTCTAAAAAATAAATTTATTTTGACGCCACTGATCATGGATGAGTCTCATGTGCGCAGTCAGCTTGTGTCGATCAATCGTTGATCATTCTGTGTCTATATGAACTCCAGTCCTTCATATTTGACGTCTCCGATCTTGGTATCAGGCAGCAGGATTCGCCCGTCCAGTGTGAAGGCCGTTATGTAGGTGGCGATCCGCCCCGCGTCCTCCTCTGATTTGAGCGCCAGTACGATCTGATCATCTGTGTCTGGGATGAACTTGAAAGAGGAGAAGCCGAGCGTGGGCTTCAACGGGCCGACGCGAGACGCAGAGATTTGGCTGAAGTCAGGCGAGCAGCTCAGGATGAGGTTTGTGCCGCGACGCTCGTCTGCGGTTTCCTCGTAGCGTTCTGAGCTCGCGCGACGAGGGAGGAAGAACCAGCGCTGGAGACGCTCGCTCCACACGGCCGACTCGTGGATGAGATAACCTGAGACAAGGAAGAAAGAGATATAAGATTATATATTAAGATAGTATATGACATTATATAATATACACACAATTATTTATATATATATATATATATATATATATATATATATATATACAGTACAGTCCAAAAGTTTGGAACCACTAAGATTTTTAATGTTTTTAAAAGAAGTTTCGTCTGCTCACCAAGGCTACATTTATTTAATTAAAAATACAGTAAAATACAGTAATATTGCGAAATATTATTATAATGTAAATCAGCTGTTTTCTATGTGAATATCTAGTAAAGTGTAATTTATTCCTGTGATCAAAGCTGAATTTATTTGATCAAAAATACAGTAAAAATAGTGAAATATTATTATAATGTAAATCAGCTGTTTTCTATGTGAATATATAGTAAAGTGTAATTTATTCCTGTGATCAAAGCTGAATTTTCAGCATCATTACTCCAGTCTTCAGTGTCACATGATCCTTCAGAAATCATTCTGATATGATGATTTGCTGCTCAAGAAACATTTCTGATTATTTTCAATGTTGAAAACAGTTGTGTACTTTTTTTTTCAGGATTCCTTGATGAATAGAAAGTTCAAAAGAACAGCATTTATCTGAAATACAAAGCTTCTGTAGCATTATACACTACCGTTCAAAAGTTTGGGGTCAGGAAGAATTTTTATTTTTATTTTTTTTAAAAGAAATTAAAGAAACTTTTATTCAGCAAGGATGCATTAAATCAATCAAAAGTGGCAGTAAAGACATTTATAATGTTACAAAAGATTAGATTTCAGATAAACACTGTTCTTTTGAACTTTCTATGCATCAAATAATCCTGAAAAAAAATATTGTACACAAATATTTTGTACAATTGTACAATTGCAGACGAAACTTCTTTTAAAAACATTAAAAATCTTAGTGGTTCCAAACTTTTGTACTGTACTGTACTGTACACACACACACACACACACACACACACACTTAAAGTATATAATATACAAAATAACATACTATATTGTAGTATATAATATATACTTGTATATTATAAGTTGTTATTTACTAAGATATTAGTATATAACAAGATATTATATAAATGCATATAATATATAAGATAATATAGTATTTAACAATATATAACAGTATATACAAGATATTATATAGCATATACTATAAAAGTAAATAATATAGTATACATAAGTGTATATATGAGAATATAAAGTATAATTATATAAGATAGCATATAATATATAAGACAGTATCTATAAGATACTATATAACAATATATACTACATAAGATAGTATATAATATAGTGCATAAGATATATATATATATATATATATATGACAGTATATATGATATGCAAGATATATAACAAATACTACATAAGATAGTAAATAATATATATAATATAGTATACATTCTTATGTAGTATATTGTTATATACTATCTTATAGATACTGTCTTATACTATCTTGTATATATTGTCTTATGTTATATACAAGCTTATATATTATATACTATTTTATATTATATTATATACTCTTATGTATAAAATTGAATAACATAAGACAGTATGTATAAGATAGTATATAAGAAATATATAATATATATATATATATATATATATATATATATATATATATATATATATATATATATATATATATATATATATATATATATACATATATATACATATAATATAGTTATATATATAATAAATATGTGTATATACCATATAAGTCAGTGTATATATACAAGATAGTATGTAATATTTAAGACAATATATATAAAGTAGTATATAATAAGAATATATGATTGTATATGTTAAGAATATAATATAAAGATTATATATAATATATATATATATATATATATATATATATATATATATATATATATATATATATATAAATATTACGATAGTATATAACATTATATAAACTCATATATATATATATATATATATATATATATATATATATATTATATAATATACACACAATGCATAATGTATATATATATATATTTATCTATTTATGGAAGACATTTTATAAGATAGTATATAATAAGATAATATATAAGTTAGTATTTATTAAAACACACATTTTCCAGAAACAGGTTTACATGGGTGAATTTATCATTATGTGTGTTTTATTTTATTAGTCTGATTTTTTTTTTTTTTTTTTTCTCAGTTTTTTAAGAAATTAAGCGTATTGGACGTCAGTGTCCCGTCAGAGTGAGTTTGTGTTTCTCCAGCTGCAGCCGGTCATGTGATCATGCATGTATAAATGCTGTCCACTCACCTGGTGGTTTAATATCAGCTGCTTTCTTCAGCGCGTTATATCGCGGCACCCAGTTCTCGTGCTCCACGTCACCGTGAAACCCAACCACCTTAATCCACTCCGGGTTATTGTTGACAAACTCTCCGGTGATGGTCGTCCACTCCTTACCCAGACCACCGACATACAGACGCTCGTCCTTCACAGCCAACCACTCCGCTTTAAAACCTGCAACGAAGGGTCAAAGGTCACAAAAAGGTCAAAGGGTCATACTTTTGAGCATGTAGCAGTACAGCAAGTTAAAATTCACTCCTTATAGTATCCGTTTAGTTTTATCAACCTTTAGACACGCTGCCGTCTCCGTCCGTCAGGATGACCCACGGCACGGCTCTGTTGCCCTCTATCCGGTACACCACACCGGTGCGGTCATCCACGCTGTACAGGTGCCCGTTAAACGCCACCAGCTCGGACAGCTCCATGCCACGGCCCTTCTCCGACAGATGACTCTCCAGAACCACCGTGTCCGGATCCCACTCCACGGACACGCTGTCCCCGCTGTCGGACACCAGCAGGTGGCCTCGCTTCAGATAGCTGAACCACGTGTTGTCCTTCTGACTGCGCGAGTTCGTGTCCAGGTCTGCTATCACTCCGATCCGGTAGCGGATGCCACTGGTCGTGTGTTCCGGAGGACTGAGCGGGTATGTGTCGTTGTAACGCGAGTCCACCGATTCGGCCGCCGCCATCACGCCCGATACATCCCGGCTGGAACGCCACGAGCGCTGGCTGTCGGAGCCGTGCTCAGAGGAGCCGCTCGATGTCTGGTGCAGGTACAGCAGGACGCCCAGGGCCAGCAGGATCGCCACGGTGATGGCCCGCCATCGGAAGCGGAAGCGGGGGTCGGAGACGGAGCTGGTGATGGAGGAGAACATGGAGTCACCGTGAACGGGAACCCGCATGGAGTGCATGGAGTCACGGCTCCCTACTGACACAGAGAAGAGAATCAACAGTCATTTCATCATTCGTTCCATGATAAAACATCGCTCACATTGGGATATAAATCCAAGATTTAATGCAAGACCCTAAATCTTTAAAATCCTTAAGGAACGGGAATGCTGATCATAATAAACCAAATGTCTGACGCATGAAATATTTACTGCAGGCATTTCAAATAAACGCTCAAACACTCAGAAAGCACATCCATAAAATCAGGTACACAACCAAACAAAAATCAAGTCTGATAAAGAGCATGTGGTCTGAAACATCACGTCTGAGCTCGTTAAATATCTTGATGAGTTTTCCCATGAACGCTGCAGCACTGAAACAACAGCAAACATCACTGTAACGATGTCACGAGGGAAAAACACGGCTGAGTCATTACTACACGCTTCATTGAGGAATCCCCAATACATCAGAAAACAAGCTTTAACTGTGACACAAAACACTTCTGCGACACAAACCTGTCAAACAATCACAGCACACGTTACGTAATCGTTGGCACGGCAACCATGACTTTACCTGTGAAAGGTGAGAGACTGATCTGGTGAACCAACAAGTCTAAAAAAAGTGAGCAATTATAACACAATTAACATCGTTCTGAACTTCAGCCAACAGCATGAAACCTTTATGTACAATAGTACATTTAAAAGTAAATGGAATTAAATTCATATTTATTTTTAGTTATGGCAACCATAATCTGTTCAAATAAGTAAATAAATTAAAAACGTGCAAAACAGAAGTATTTTCACTAACAGATTTTTGGATCCAACTGTATGTAGAATATAAAAATTACTCCATCATTCCCCCCCAAAAATAATAGTTTCTTTAATGTCCAAATACAACAACTCACTCTTCTCAAAAACAAACTAATATAGTAATAAATAAAAAGCCCCATTGAAGAGGAGCATGAATGATTCTCTACCTCTCTTTCTGCCTCTCATTTCTGGTGTTCATTCAGTGTTTGTCGTCTCTCTTGTGTCTTTATTATCAGTCTCTCCCAGTGCTCATCTGAGATCACTGAGCCACGCAACAGTGACGAGGCAAATACTGAACCCTAACCTACTGAAATACACATTAACCTTCAGACACAAAACATGCAAATCACACAGCTTCAAACCGTATAAAGCACCTCATTATTACACCCGAGACCACATTTGTTCTCTAAATCGGTAATACCTTCAGAAATGTGAAACTTGATTAAAGAGTTCATTTGTTCTCAGGACCAACCCGAAGATTAAAGACTCGCTCTAATAATGAATTATACAGACTGTTTTTGCGATCCCTCTAAAGGTGTGTAGATCTTAGGTCAAGTTTCTCTTGAAAAAAAAAAAAAAAAAAGCTGATTTGTTTAGGTAAATGATTGAAAACCAGATTGAACATGAAGTTCTCTCTGTATCTGATCTCTCACAGAATGAATCAAATCAGACCAGCGGACAGAGTTCAACTATAAAACTCTAGTAATAATGTTGTAGTTTGTTCAAATAACACTTTATATGTTGTATTACATATACTACGTTAAACTACAATATATATAATACCATAAAATCATGATTTCAATCAAAATGTGGAGAAAGTAACATTTTACTTGCATGCGTGTTACTTGCAATGCGTTACTTTAAGCGTTACTTAAAGTAATCTGATTACTAATGCACGTTACTTGTTATGCGTTACTTTACTCATTACTTTAAAAAAGTAATTTGATCATGTAATGCACGTTACTGTACTCATTACATCAAGAAGTAATCTGATTACTAATGCACGTTACTTATAATGTGTTACTTGTAACATCAAAAGGTAATCTGATTACTAATGCACATTACTTGCAATGCGTTAATTTACTCATTACATCAAAAAGTAATTGATTACTAATGCACATTACTTGTAATGCATTACTTGTTACATCGAAAAAGTAATCTGATTACTAATGCACATTTCTTGCATTGCGTTACTTTACTCATTACATCAAAAAATAATTGATTACTAATGCACGTTACTTGTTATGCGTTACTTTACTCATTACTTTAAAAAAGTAATTTGATCATGTAATGCACGTTACTGTACTCGTTACATCAAGAAGTAATCTGATTACTAATGCACATTACTTGCAATGCGTTAATTTACTCATTACATCAAAAAATAATTGATTACTAATGCACGTTACATGTTATGCGTTATTTTACTCGTTACTTTAAAAAAGTAATTTGATCATGTAATGCACGTTACTGTACTCGTTACATCAAGAAGTAATCTGATTACTAATGCACATTACTTGTAATGCATTACTTGTTACATCGAAAAAGTAATCTGATTACTAATGCACATTACTTGCAATGCGTTAATTTACTCATTACATCAAAAAGTAATTGATTACTAATGCACGTTTCTTGTAATGTGTTACTTGTTACATCAAAAGGTAATCTGATTACTAATGCATTTTACTTGTTACATCTAAAAAGTAATTGATTACTAATGCACATTACTTGCAATGCATTGTTACGTCGAAAAAGTAATCTGATTACTAATGCACGTTACTTATAATGTGTTACTTGTAACATCAAAAGGTAATCTGATTACTAATGCACATTACTTGCAATGCGTTAATTTACTCATTACATCAAAAAGTAATTGATTACTAATGCACATTACTTGTAATGCATTACTTGTTACATCGAAAAAGTAATCTGATTACTAATGCACATTACTTGCAATGCGTTAATTTACTCATTACATCAAAAAGTAATTGATTACTAATGCACGTTTCTTGTAATGTGTTACTTGTTACATCAAAAGGTAATCTGATTACTAATGCATTTTACTTGTTACATCTAAAAAGTAATTGATTACTAATGCACATTACTTGCAATGCATTGTTACGTCGAAAAAGTAATCTGATTACTAATGCACGTTACTTATAATGTGTTACTTGTAACATCAAAAGGTAATCTGATTACTAATGCACATTACTTGCAATGCGTTAATTTACTCATTACATCAAAAAGTAATTGATTACTAATGCACATTACTTGTAATGCATTACTTGTTACATCGAAAAAGTAATCTGATTACTAATGCACATTTCTTGCATTGCGTTACTTTACTCATTACATCAAAAAATAATTGATTACTAATGCACGTTACTTGTTATGCGTTACTTTACTCGTTACTTTAAAAAAGTAATTTGATCATGTAATGCACGTTACTGTACTCGTTACATCAAGAAGTAATCTGATTACTAATGCACATTACTTGTAATGCATTACTTGTTACATCGAAAAAGTAATCTGATTACTAATGCACATTTCTTGCATTGCGTTACTTTACTCATTACATCAAAAAATAATTGATTACTAATGCACGTTACTTGTTATGCGTTACTTTACTCGTTACTTTAAAAAAGTAATTTGATCATGTAATGCACGTTACTGTACTCGTTACATCAAGAAGTAATCTGATTACTAATGCACATTACTTGTAATGCATTACTTGTTACATCTAAAAAGTCATCTGATTACTAATGCACATTTCTTGCAATGTGTTAATTTACTCATTACATCAAAAAGTAATTGATTACTAATGCACATTACTTGCAATGCATTGTTACGTCGAAAAAGTAATCTGATTACTAATGCACGTTTCTTGTAATGTGTTACTTGTTACATCAAAAGGTAATCTGATTACTAATGCACATTACTTGTTACATCTAAAAAGTAATCGATTACTAATGCACGTTTCTTGTAATGCGTTACTTGTTACATCGAAAAAGTAATCTGATTACTAATGCACATTACTTGCAATGCATTACTTTACTCGTTACATTAAAAAAGGAATCTGATTACTAATGCATGTTACTTGCGATGCATTACTTTTCTCGTTACATTAAAAAAGGAATCTAATTACTAATGCACGTTTCTTGTAATGGGTTACTTTACTCGTAACATCAAAAAGTAATCCGATTACTAATGCACGTTACTTGCAATGCGTTACCCCAACACTGCTCATTTCAGATGAGATTGAAAACACCTGATCACTAGTTTTTACACAGTCTGAAAACATCAATAGATCAATTTAGATTTCAGTCTAAGGTTAAAGAGCTACAGTAGAAACTTGTCCATTTTAAACAATCAGAATTGCTAATGGTAAATTGACATACTCTGGTAGACTAGAGGAAGTGTGAGTGTTTTCCAAATAGTCAGAGTCTGGTTTCCACAGAGTTGGACCGTCACTGGTTATAAATATCTTTGATATCAGAACATGAAGACGTGATTCCATCAAAGACACGTGACATTCAACTCGTATGAAGTTCTTCTCTCTCTGCAGGTTGAGCGGAAACAAAATCAATTGCATTTGCAATAACTGAAGCAGGATTATATTTTTGTATATAGTTTTTACATGTTTTTATAAAATTTTATTCATTGGTTTGTTAGTATTACTATGTTATTACCATTTAATATTGTTTAATACAATATATTTTCAGGTGCATACTGTCCACTCAAGTGGACATCTGAAAATCTCTGAATAATGGGTTAAAAAAAAAGTTCAAATCTTGTTGTCTATTTATGCATGAAAGGGTTAATAATACTTATGTTCCTACTAATGCACGGTTAATCGTTATATATTGCAGTAATGTTAGATCATGTTCTTAGTGAAAGTTGTTATAACTTTTATAAGCGGTGATCTCTAGAGTCATTAAAGTCTGAAACTCATGATATAATGTTACAATATTTGTTAATATGAATGAAAGTTGTAATAATTTGGCTAACTTTGATGATCATGCAATCAATCACTCTGAACATCTTTACTGCTGCTGCAGTGGGAGACAATTAAACTTT
Source organism: Chanodichthys erythropterus (assembly GCF_024489055.1). Classification (NCBI taxonomy): domain Eukaryota; kingdom Metazoa; phylum Chordata; class Actinopteri; order Cypriniformes; family Xenocyprididae; genus Chanodichthys; species Chanodichthys erythropterus. The sequence goes on from NC_090226.1 coordinate 690,443, forward strand.
AAAAGCCCGGAAGTGCCGTGATCTGCGCATGCGCAGAGCTCCTGCACACACGCGCAGTTTTATTTACATAGTTTATTCACATACACAAACACACAGTGCATTAAATCTCATCACAGATATCCAATCTGATAGATTTAAGCTTTCTAAATGTTTACTAAATAACTAATGAAGTATTAAAACGGAGTCTTTCCCCAACATAAACCTCATCAAGTGACTTTAACACTGTTATAAACGAAACTAAGTGTATTATGAGCTTTTAAATGTTTTTATATCCCTCAGTGACTCGGACGATGATATAATGAGTTCTTGGAGAATGTAATTTTAACTAAAAACACATTAAACTGAAGAAACTCCCGGCAGTATTTTGCTGAATAACTGAATTTAACCCTTTGTGAGTCTGAGGACAAACCGCTCTGAATTTCCTCAATATTTCTATCAAATTACATCATATACTTACTGTATTTCTCTCAGTTTAGTCTTGTGTGATAACGAGTTATTTCATCCCCGCTCCATCCTGTGTTTCCGACACTGTTTCCTCGCCGTTCAGAAAGAAACGAACCGCCGGCTGCCAACACACCGGTAACGCGAAGCCCCGCCCATCAACCGCGACGCCGAAGACTTGGCTCTTGAATATTAATTACGTAACGCCACGCTCGCCCAGTATGCTTAGCTGATTGGTTGAAAGCAGACGTCGGCAAACGAGTGCCAAGAAAGCTGGCCAATCACTGAAGACTTCGCTCTTGCATATTAATTAGGTTACGCAACCCGAAAGTGAGGAAGATCGCCAAGCAACATCATAATATTCATGAGATTTTGGATTCAACTCATCTAATGTCATAAAATAGACCTGAAATAAATGTTAAGAATATTATAAGTCTACAATGAGTAAAAAAGTGAGTTTGCCTTTAAATAGTGTCGCTCCTCCAAAACAGAGACTGTGTTGTTTTTATGGACAATATCTCTATTATCTGCTGGACCGGCCTGTGACATGAACAAACACATTGATCACAACAACTGTGTTCATATCAGCATTTTATTGAACTGAAAATGCCTCAAACTACACACACTAACAAATTCACATAGAGTTATCTTGATAAAAATGTTGAATCCAGTCGAGTAAGACGATTGATTAGTAGCTAAAATTCCATTGAAACATCAAACCAGACCGGTTTGACCAGGACTAGACCTGTTTAATCCTGTTTTTCCAGCCAATTCAATTAAAACTTGAAATAAAACACTTTTGTACAACCTTTAAAACCAAATAAACATTCATTTGTGACTTTATATGATCAACTGATCCATCTCATTTGCATGTCACTTGAAATCATCTCATAGGTAAAACATTTAAATAACATTATAAAGACAGTCATGTGACCGTAGCAGAAAACGTTACACAGCTCTGAATGTACTGACATACACAAACGTATGATGATGATAAACACATTTAATACTAGTGTTTGATTGGACCAAGAGTCAGGTCGCTCTGAGGTCAACTCACAGGTCTGTTCCAGAGCAGTGCATTCTGGGTAATCTGACAATCGTCAACTTTTCCCCATCATCTTGAGCAGGAGCTTCAGAAGATAAGAAGAAATTGTGATCAGTAATAAACTATACTAATGCACGTTACTTGCAATGCGTTACTTTATGCACGTTACTTATAATGGGTTACTTCATTACATCGAAAAAGTAATCTGATTACTAATGCACGTTACTTGTAATGTGTTACTTGTTACATTGAAAAAGTAATCTGATTACTAATGCACGTTACTTGTAATGTGTTACTTGTTACATTGAAAAAGTAATCTGATTACTAATGCTTGTTACTTGTAATTGGTTACTTTACTCGTTACATCAAAAAAGTAATCTGATTACTAATGCACGTTACTTGCAATGCGTTACTTTACTCGTTACATCAAAAAAGTAATCTGATTACTAATGCACGTTACTTGTAATGTGTTACTTGTTACATTGAAAAAGTAATCTGATTACTAATGCACGTTACTTGTAATTGGTTACTTTACTCGTTACATCAAAAAAGTAATCTGATTACTAATGCACGTTACTTGCAATGCGTTACTTTACTCGTTACATCAAAAAAGTAATCTGATTACTAATGCATGTTACTTGTAATGTGTTACTTTACTTGTTACATCAAAAAAGTAATCTGATTACTAATGCACGTTACTTGTAATGTGTTACTTGTTACATTGAAAAAGTAATCTGATTACTAATGCACGTTACTTGTAATTGGTTACTTTACTCGTTACATCAAAAAAGTAATCTGATTACTAATGCATGTTACTTGTAATGTGTTACTTGTTACATCGAAAAAGTAATCTGATTACTAATGCACGTTACTTGTAATGTGTTACTTGTTACATTGAAAAAGTAATCTGATTACTAATGCACGTTACTTGTAATTGGTTACTTTACTCGTTACATCAAAAAAGTAATCTGATTACTAATGCATGTTACTTGTAATGTGTTACTTTACTTGTTACATCGAAAAAGTAATCTGATTACTAATGCACGTTACTTGTAATGTGTTACTTGTTACATTGAAAAAGTAATCTGATTACTAATGCACGTTATTAGCAATGCGTTACTTGTTACTTTAAAAAGTAATCTGATTACTAATGCACGTTGCTTGCAATGCGTTTACACGTTATTTAAAAAATGTAAATGATTACTAATGCGCGTTACATCAAAAAAGTAATCTGATTACTAATGTACTTTTTTTTCTTATTCAGAAGATAAGAAATTATGACCAGTAATAAATATAAACTAGTCTAAAAAGACATAAAATGACCTTGGGCTGAACTAATTACTGAATTAAAACTGAAATCGCGATACGGATTAGAATGATTATTGAAAATTAAGAAATCAAGAAAGTCAATTGTTTTATTTTAACTGAAATATTTAATTTGCAATATTTAATGTTTAATGTTTAATGTATGTATATATATATATATATCAGGCAAAAAAAACATCAAGACATTTTAATATTTTATTAATAAAAAAGTAAAAAAAATAATTAATTAAATATATATAGATATAAAAAATTAGGCAAAAAAAGAAAAAGAATCGCAATTAACCTTTGTGAGGTGGTAATTCTCATCGACGAGTTGCTCTATGATGCTGAAATGATCAGTGTTGGGAACATCTTCAAAAGAGACTTTAAGACCGGCGGATTCCAAAGCCTAAAGATCAAAAACACTTCATCTTCTGCAACTTTAATAATAATGTGGGGAAGTAAATGTCGTTTCATCTTCACACTTACTTTGAAGTATTCCTCCGACTGCTTTCGGAACTCGGGCGAGTCGTTCTGCGCCACTGCGACGATGATGTCACAGGAAGAAGACGAGACTTTGAGCTGCGACAGGAAGTGACTTGGGCTGTTCCTTAACGCCACTTCCCTGAAACACAATCATTACACAAACAAATCACATCACATTCATTCAGGTTACAAAACCCGTTCTGACAGGTCGGTTAGGGAACGGTTTCTGATCTTTAAAAATAGCAGCTCATGTGTGTTCAAAGACTGCGCATAAACCAGAGACACTTACTCGTTCATCTTCAGCGGCTCGTTCACATATGTGGACAGGATGGGCTGCAGGTCATAAATGCCGCTGACGAGAAAAGCACCTGAGAGCAAATGACAAGAAATGCCTCCAAAAATCACTGAAATGACTAAATCAAGAGTGGAAAGAAAGATGCACACTTTACAACTTTTAACCCTTAAAGCTACTGTATCATATTTGAGATTTTGATGAACTTTAATGAGTAATTAAGTGCATTTAAACACAATTAGTGCCAAAACACAGTGATTCGTCACGTTATTTCAGTAAACGAGGCTTCGTTAAAACATCACTCTTTCAAAATGTTTTGTAATTTCAATGCTTCTCCTCTAGGGGGCGGTTTGGAGCGCCAAAGTCACGTGATTTCAGCAGTTTGGCAGTTTGACACGCGATCCGAATCATGATTCGTCACAAAAGATTCATAACGCTCCGAAGCTTCCTGAAGCAGTGTTTTGAAATCGGCCATCACTATATAAGTCGTTATTTTGTTTTTTTGGCACACCAAAAATATTCTCGTGGCTTTATAATATTAATATTGAACCACTGTACTCACATGACCTGATTTAAATATGTTTTTAGTACATTAATGGATCTTGAGAGAGGAAATGTTATTGCTCAGGCCTCACTGAGTCATCGGATTTCATCAAAAATATCTTAATTTGTGTTCTGAAGATTAACGAAGGTCTTACGGGTGTGGAACGACATGAGGGAGAGTAATTAATGACATTATTTTCATTTTTGGGTGAACTAACCCTTTAATTTCCATCTACACACCTTTGATTTTCGGTGATATGTCGTACTGGGACCAATCGGTGGACAGAACCATAGCGGCCAGGTGCGCTCCGGCCGAATGACCACACAGGTAAAGCCCACTGCAGAAGGACAGAGAAACACCATGAAGGACAGACGTCCCATCAGCCACCTCTCTACATTACACATGAACGGACCTGATGTGCGAGTACTGCTGGATCACTGACACCACGCTCCTGCGCACCTGTGACACCATCAGATCCATGTTCCCTACAGACACACACAAACAAGATATCCGTTTCCCACGATTCTCTTCAGCTCGGATCAGCACGTGTCAGCCGTACCTTTAGGAGCGATACTGTAACCCACGGCGACCACCACCACGCCCTTCTGGACCAGCGGGACGGCCAGGAACCCGGACTCGTCCTTACTGTGACCCGGAACAGACCAGTCTAGTTTTAGTGTCACTGATATAGAAAGTTTGTTCAATATTTAAAAATGATCATTAACGATAATACGGACACTTTCTTCACGCCGGTTATTATATTACACAACAATAATCTGCGAGTGTCAGCGAGACGAGGACATGCTCTCAATGCAAATGTGATGTTTGGTTTGAAAATCACATGAAAATGTCTCTGGAGAAAGCGAAGGATCAGACCTGAGAAACTGCCAGTAACCTCCATGAAAGTAAATCACCAGCGGCAGATCTGAAACGCATTCAACACAGAATCTGTAATAACTGATAATAACCTGCTAATGACAGAAAAACACATGCAGAGACTTTATATATATATTTTTTACACATACATATATACAGTCAAACCAAAATTTATTCAGACAGCTTAAAAATTTCATTCAGTTAATTCACTATAGTTTAAAAAAAAATGGTAATAAAATATGACAAGATCTCAGAGTTAAACTGTGTCAGAAAAAATTTATCTTAATTATGTCCGATAACACTTAAGAAAACATGGTCAGGTCAAAGTGTCTGAATAATTTTTGGTTCCAAATTTTTATCAATTTTACTGTATGAAGTATTTTTGGGTATAATTTTTGCTATCCTCACTTACATAAATGAACTATAGTGTCCTGCACACACTAGTAAAAATATATCAAAAATGTCTGATTCATTTTTGGTTTGACAGTATAAAATAAAATAATATAAAATAATATAATATAATATAATATAATATAATATAATATAATATAAAATTAAAAAATTAAATAAAATAATAATATAATATAATATAATATATTAAAAAATAAAAAAATACTATTTTATTACATATTTTACAGTAACATTACTTGGAGTTTAAATGCAGTTAATTGTCATTAAAATATTACTAAAAATAGGCTTAATTTTCTTTTTTACTATGCTAATTTGCAAAATATAACATTTGTTTTTGAAAGTAAACATGAGATTCACTCATTGACGTGTGATTTATCCCTTAACACATATTTGAAATTAATATATAATACAGTTCTCATTATTAATACTTTAGAAAAACAAACTAAAAATGTGTTTACCATTTTCTATAAACAAAACAAACTACTGGTTATTATTATTATTATTAGGGTTATTATCAATAAATAATTGATTTCTGAAAAACAAAGCTTAATATTATTTGAAAAAAATTAAACCAAATTAAAAATTAGAAATGTTGCCTTTGCAATAAACTGAAATAAGTTTAAGTTGAAGCACTAAAATTATTAAAACTAGCTAAAACTGAAATAAAAAATAAATTAAACCTAATTAGCAATATTTAAATAAAACTAATAAAATGACAAAAAAACAACAACAAAATTACTAAAAATGAAACTAAAATAAACAAGAAAACTAAAAATATAAACGCCAATTCAAAATATCAATAAAATAACAATGGTGTGACGTTTGTTACGTAATTATAGACTCATTATAATAAATGTAACACCTGGACTAGAGCTGCTGGGAATGTAAACGTCCAGTTTCTCTCCGTCACCTTCACCGTACGGCACGTCAATCAGAGTGTGAGTGACAGCTCGAGCTTTCTCTGTGCCTGCAGATACACACACACCTCTAAATTCAGTATTACTGTACAGAAGCCTGTAAACACAGTCAACAGTGTCCAGCTCCTCGTGCACAGCTCCTGTCAAAGATGTAGGTCACGTGCTCGAGGCTCATTTATGCGCTGCTTTCCGCTTGATGAGCATCTATGACGGTGTATTAGATGAAGATGAGGTATTTCACTGCGTTTCATGAATGAAATGAAGGTCCAGTCTTCATCTTTCTCCCAGCACACACACACACACACACACACACACACACACTGATCATAGTAAACACACACACACACTCACCTGATTTTAAAGCTGCCACATGGGCTCTGATCACGTCACCTGCGGACATCCTGTGTGACCAGCGACTCGGTGAGTACTGAAGCTCCAGCTCCTGTCGAAAACAGAGAGAGTGAGTGAGTGAATGAGTGAGTCAGCTGGACACACATTCACCCGCAGATAAACACACACAGCAGCCCCTGCTGGTAAGACACTGGAATTACAGTATGCATACTAGCAATACTGCAGCATGTAACATGCACACAGTGCACAATATGTGAATTTACTGCATGTATGTAATATCAGGATGATTGATTTTATATTTGACAGAATTTGTGCCGAATAAAACAGCGTAGAATACTGCAACTCATAAGTTACGGTTGTTATAGAATTAAAAATGCAAAATAATCATAGATTTCAATTTGTAAAAATTATATTGAATTTTTTTCCCATTGTTGTTTTTAAAAACATATGTTTTATTTATTTTTTTAAAGTAAAGTTAAAAAAATATTGTATTTTTTAAATCATGAAACTTTATGTTAAAAAAAATGTGCCGTGTATTTTCGTGTCACTACCGAAACAAACTGAGACTGATTTTAACACACTTCTACATTTCTGATCAGAAATATTCCTGTGTCTCTCACAGTCTCTCTTTCACAGCAGAGATCATCATTCTGAGTTAAATGTGTTCAGAAGTCTGAAAATCTGCATGTAGCTTTAAGGAACGTCACTAACAAACACCTTTTTCTGCAATTAAGCAAACAATCTTGGGTGTTATTTCATAAAAAGTAGTTTTTTTTCTGTGTACAACTGTTCAAATCTGTGTTAGATAACCATGTGCTGATCATCATCTCTGAGCGGCTCAAAAGTGTCGAAAATTGTCACTACCGAAACATGTCATCATTGTTTTAGTAGTGACAAAAGGGAACACATAATCATTTATTTGGGGGAAATAAACTAAATTTTAGTGCAGTTATGCAAATCATCAATGTTTTAGTATGCGAGTTAAATTGTGTCATGTGATGCGGTCACTACCAACACATTACTGTCTCTACCGAACATGGTGAAGTTTTGGTTGTGACATCATTGTTTTAGCTAACCATGTGCTGATTATCATCTTTGAGCGGCTCAAAACAGTACCTAAAATTGTCACTACCGAAACTTCACCACGTTTCAGTTGTAATTGTTTTGGTAGTGACAAAAGGGAACATATAATCATGCATTTGGGGGAAATAAACAATTTTAGTACAGTTATGCAAATCATTAGTGTTTTAGTATGCAAGTTAAATTGTGTCATGTGATGTGGTCACTACCAACACATTACTGTCACGACCGAAACATGAGATGATTTGTCAAAAATAAAGTATATTGAATGATCAACTCAGATGTTATTATAGTGTTTGATTCAATGTTTATTCAAACTAATGAATCCTTCACTTTGAAATCAGTTTGATAAACTTTATGACTTTTACAAAGAAAGATTCAAAATACAACAAATCTCATAAATCACACTTGAAATATTGTTCAAATTGTAATTGTTACTGATTTACCTGTGAAAACTGTTTTTAAAAAATAGCAAAAAATATATTTACGAGGAAGATCTCAATAGGTCAATGTAACCCTTCTTATTAAATTATTTATTATTGTGTTTCGGTAGTGACAAATTTGGGGAAACAAAATAAATTCAAAACTTTCTGAAAATATGAGAATTATACAATTTGCATACATACAAAACTCGGACTTAGAACCAATTCTATAGAATGGTCCATTTATATGAGTGTATAAAATTATATATTTACAAACTTTTATGTTTGATGCAATTAATCGATTTGACAGCATTAATAATAATTTATAAACAAAACACTAAAGTGAAAATATTAAAATTGGCACTTGAAACATTTCTCTTATAAATGGCAGAATGAATTTTTAGTAGTTTATGGACACATTTCATAATCAACCATCCCTGTTTGTTACTGTATTGTTGTGTATTTGATAAATAATCTTTGATTTGACATGAAAACACTCACATCTTTGCTCATTTCCTTCCAGTCGGTCATGATGATCTTCTGCTGGACTGAGACCTTTGAATCTCATGTTTGTTTACACACAGTCAATTATTAAGTGTTTCAAAACACGTCACGTGTGGAAGTCATGTGATTCTTCATTCTATTAACCGTCTATTTGATTAATTAGGCACAGAATTGTACCAAATTAATGGGTATTAAAAGTAAACAGAGTTTAGACAACAAAAAAAAAATTTGTTTCCCGCCTGAACACTTCCTCATGATGAGCTTCCTCCGCCGTGACGTCAGATTCAGTCATGAGTTATAAACACACTGGATCGACGGACATTTTGTTTTGTAGATCTGTGCTGCGCGCCCTTTATCCTGATTGGTCGAGAAGAGTGTGACGTTACAGCTACAATAAAAGGAGAAACTGGCGATGGCGGGATGTTCAAATCCTGCTGTGAGTCGTGCTGTACGCTGAGATAGTCATAAAAACAAGAAATAAAAGACATGGATTGTTTAAATGTAGCCAAGATTTTACCCAATTCCCCACGGAAGACCAGAGGACAGATCCAGGTGACCGTTTAACTCCAATTTAATGTCTTTCGATTCATTCGAGTCTGTGAAGATTTAACTTACCGGACAATTATTATATTTAAATATATATAATGTGTGGCTCTTCGTTTGGACGTGATGTTTTTAGGTTTTGTTGTAGATTTGAAGCTGTTGTAAATGTAAATATTAATGACATCACCACCTCTTTGTCATCTTCTCAGGTTATTTTCGGACCGATGTTCTCAGGGAAAAGGTAAGAATTAATAAATCATCAGTACATTCATGTTATGTTATGTTATGAAATATGAAGGTAAAACTCAAAAAAACTATGTTTTGGTTCAGAGGATGGCGCCAAAATGCTCTTCAGGTTACAATGTAACAAAGCCAGCAGGATTCTAGCGCGAAAAATGTCTCTTGTCTTCACAGACTCCCAGTGCTGTTTATATAATAGTTTTCTAAATTTAGCTGTTCCTCTGTTTATAATAAAAACGCGTCATTGGTATTAGGAAAGTGACATTGTTTGGGGTCAATTGTTGAAAAATGCAGTCAAACACTCAAAGTAAACCAAGATGTAAAGCACTCCTAATATCAGAGACTCTAAACACTGATGCATATTAAGTTTGAGATTTCTTATAATCAGGGAATCTCCTGGTGTTGAGTTAAAGGTGCATTATGTAAGATTTCTGCTGTAAAACCACTAGGCCAGTGTTATATATTTTGTTCACTTGAGTACTTACAGTATCCCAAATGTTTGCAACTAATTGTAAATCGTGAGAAAATTGCAATTTTAACCAAGGCTGCGGGACGTGTGAGGAGTCGCCTGTCAATGGCGTCATACCCGCGTTACCCTCGGTTTCTGTTTTTATTTTGTAGAAACCATGAACATCAGACTCATTAATATTTACATGTTTTAATAGACAAGAGAACAACTGTTTTGATATATTTATAGACATTATTATTGTTATATAGCTCAACACGATTAGTCTTATTGTTTAAATCTAATTTTCTTATTTTTTTGCGAGTCTCATGCTTTAACATGCCTCAGAGAAAAACACTATTTTGTGAAGTAGCTAACATAACATAATCAGATGCAGCTTCATTTTTAGTAACAGTAATACAGCATTTTCTCCATCATACAATACGTTTTAAAATGAATTGCATGTCATTTATCAACACAATCATCCAGCATTTAATCTGATATTGTAAAATGGATCTATCTTACTGCAGTGTGTAACAGTGTCTCACAGCAGCCGCCGAGCGAACGCACAGAGTAACGTTATAACACCATTTTCAACACTCTCAAATGTATCTAATATGATAAACAGAGCTGCGTTACCTCATACTCATGACCGGAAAAGCGGAAGCGGCAACGGTGTCATAATAAAAGTCCTGCTGCTCGTGAGGCCGGTGTTGATCAATCGCTCCAGCTCCTCGTTCAGCTCCACAACACTCGCTCCTGCTCTGCTTCATACTACAGTAACGTTAATAATCATATCCATGAACATGATTTCTTCACGAGTCCAATCCCTATTCTTTTGCACCGGCTGTGAGGTGGAGATCACATGTCCCAAGATTCCACGCTCCAACTTGCCATCATCAAACTACGTCTTTGTTTTTAATAGACCTCTAGTGGACAGAAATCTTACATACTGCACCTTTAATTGAAGTGTTAATGAGTTTGTGTGTGTGTCTCCAGCACTGAGCTGATGCGGCGTGTGCGGCGCTTCCAGGTGGCTCAGTATTCCTGCTTGGTCATTAAATATGCCAAAGACACTCGATATTCACAGACGGGAATGGCCACACATGACATGTAAGGTATCTCTACGATAGGTGTATTGGTGTGTTAAAGTGTGGTTGTGTGAGGATCGCTGTGGTTTCTGCTGCAGGAGCACGATGGATGCCGTTCCCGCCAACCGTCTGTGTGACGTGAAGTCTCTGGCCCTCCAGGCGTGTGTCATCGGCATCGACGAGGGACAGTTTGTACGTCTTTGTTAAAATGCAGAAAGTCTATGTCAATCATTATTCCATTTACTGAGACGCTCCTTGCTGTTTCAGTCTAATGTTATGGTTTGTAATGTATTTTATAATAATTCAGATCTTTGGATTTTGCAGTTTCCGGACACAGTTGAGTTCTGTGAAGAAATGGCCAACATGGGAAAAACTGTCATAGTAGCAGCGCTTGATGGAACCTTCCAGAGAAAGGTATAATTATGATGGATCTGGCGGTGTGTGTGTGTATATATGTATATATATATACACAGGTGTGTGTAATTTATATAGTAGTCAACATTTGAAGTGGATCAAAAAAGTTCTTGGGACAGCTTTGATTAACTTTTTTTGATCCACTTCAAATGTTGACTGCTGTGTGTGTGTATTTTATATATATATATATATATAATCTCACACACAAATTATTTATGTATGTTTTCTATATTATAAATATTTATAATTAATTTTACATAATGTTTTTAATTAATGTTATATTTATATTGTATCTTCTATATTATATATATTTTACTATGTGATTTTGTTTTTTATAGATTATATTTACAATATTTATTTATTATACATTTAATTTATTTTCTATACTATATAGTTTATTTTTCTATTTTTACTTGCAATATTTTTGCATTTTTTTTTAAATTATATTTATAATAATTGTTTAATATATACGTTATTTTATTTGTTTATATATTTAATTTGCTATACTATAGATAATATACTATATTTTTTTACTATGCTGTATATTTTTGTTTTTATTATAAATTATATATTAAATACATTTTATTTTATATGATAGTTTTTTACTTAGGGCTGTGAATCTTTTGGTAGCGATTCAATTCGATTCATGGGTGTTTGATTCGATTTAAGAACGATTTTTGCAAATTCAGAACGATTCGATTCGAGACGATTCACATTAAAATTCGATGCGATCCGATTAATTCGATGTGATTCTGCTTTTTAATATGCATTTATAGGGACATTGAAATGCTTCCCTCAACGTGTCTTATTCAGGGTGTGAATTATACAGCGGCCTTTAGGGGGTCAGAGAGTAAGGGCAAAAACAAACGAACAAATGGAAAAACCCTTTTGTCTGTTGTTAATGTTGGTTCATGTTAGTTCTCAATGATGCAACATAACTTTATTTTAACAGCCTATAAAAATTGGCATTTGTGGAAATTTACATAAAACAAAACTTTAAAAGGGCTTTAAAAGTATTTTTAGGCCTAGTTCATGTTAAATATAGTGGAGGATATTATTAAAGGCTACACAACCTTATTAAACCGTTCCAGGTACATTAAACATACTAATGCTTACATGGAGAGACTATCATGCACTTTCCCAACTAATCTTAAACTAACTTTTCTTCACAGAATAGTTATAAAAGCCATCTTTGTTCTCTTTATATGGAACATTTTCCTTATGGTAATTCTGAAAGAAAACGCGCTGGGTTTCTATAGTTCTGTTACTATAGTAACGAACGCAACTTTAACGCGCATCTGATTGATAAACCGCGCACTCTTATTTCAGTGTTGTTAATGGTGTAGTTATTTCAGCAGTTTCCTCGCATATTCAGTTTAATGACATTAAGTTAATAATCTCATCATTCATTGAACTGTGCGTATGCATTTAGACACTTACATTATGTGTTTGCTCCGATCATGCAATAAATGCGCGCCTTGAAACTGCTCAGGTAATGTCAATGAACCATTTCCGACTTTTTCCACGCGATAAAAGCGTTTTATTTCAACAGTAGTGACGGCGCAATGACTTGGCAGCTTTATCAATGGCTTGAGCAGTCTGACTCGGCACTATTGTTGTCTTAATAGAGAACTGTCCTATGCTCATGTGAACAGCAGTGGTCGTCCTGAGGAGAACTCAAACGTGGGCTACGAACTGAGCGCGAGCGCAATCCAGCGAGAGGCGGTAAAGAGTGCAGCGCGTGTCTGTGAAGGAGAGCTGTGAGGGAAGGCGCAAAATGACAGCGCACAACGTCTCCATCAAATCGCGCATGTAGTAATGTAATGTTTATATATTTTAAAGCACTGAATCACTATAGAATCGCGATTAATCCGATTATTTACATTTTACATCGATTATCGACCGAAAGAAACGATTCACGATTCAAAAAACATGTTTCAAGATTGATGCATATGCAACGTCGGGAATTATAATCGATGCATCGAGAAAACGAGTGAATCGTTACAGCCCTAATTTTACTATATATTTTTATTTAATATAAAATATATTGAAAATATTTTTTATAGATTTTATACTATAGATTTTTTTATATAAATATATGCTGTGTTATACTATGCTGTTTTAAATATGTGTGCATTTATTAAATATAAATTATATTAATTTACATTAATATTATTTAATATATACATATTTTATCATTATTTATTTTTTACTTTACTATATATTTAAATTGTATTCATATTGTTTATTTTACCATTTATATTTTTTTAGGTTTTTTATATAAATTTGATTTTTCTCTATATATTTCTATTTGTCTAAAATTTATTTTACATGTTTTATTTCTTTATATATTTAATTTACTAATTTTTTACCATGCTGTATATTTTTATAGTATTTTTTTGTATAAATATTTTATATACATTCTATTTATTTTATATGTATATTTTACTATATATTATATGCTTTTATTTAATATAAATTATATTTGAAATATTTAATATATACATATTTACTATATATTGTGTGTATTTGTATATCTATTTTTATTTTTTATATATTAATACATTTTTATTCTTGAGCAGTGTTGATGACCTTTGACCCTTGTCTCTCTGCAGCCCTTTGGTAACATCCTGAATCTGGTGCCTCTAGCGGAGAGCGTGGTCAAGCTGAACGCCGTCTGCATGCAGTGCTTCAAAGAAGCCGCTTATACCAAAAGACTGGGAGCTGAAAAAGAGGTGAGGACAGAAACGTCTGAACTGACATCTGAACACGCCCTCTGATTCGAGCGGGTCTGACAGCTGTTCTGCTCTCACAGCGGAAGCGTTCAGCGGCACATCCTCATCCTGTCAGAAGAACTGAAATCTCACAGCAACTTTTGTTTTCGTGTCTTTGTTTCACTTCCTCAGGTGGAGGTGATCGGCGGCGCTGATATGTATCACGCTGCGTGTCGGACATGTTACGGCGGTCTAACGGAGTGTAAGGAGAACCGTGACCCGCTGAGAGAGGAGACTCCTCCACACGTAATGTCAGGAAAACCTCTGGATCAAAGTGTTCCACGCAAACTCTTTGGTTCCCTTCACCTCTGAGCACAACACGACTGTATAGATTCACCTCTCTATAGCGAGAGTTTGGCACTTAATTTGTTTATTTCTGTGTCTGATATGCTGTTGATTTCCTATAAATAACTTTAAAGTGGGTCCAGCAAGATAATGTATTTGTATCTTCGGTTTGAAAATCAGTCCTTTGTACGTATTTTAATTTAAATGATTTTAAACTATTTAAGTGTGTCTAACACAACCAGCTGACATCCTGAAACACTGCCATGGAGTGACGCATTATGATTAAAATTTAGTTTTTCTGTGTTTTTCACATGAGAAATTTTTTAGGATTTGCTACATGAGAAGTTAATTCAACAGATGCATGCAAATAAAAATGACATTTCATAATCAGACTCATTTGTTTTAATTAAGAATACACACCAGTGTTTGTTTTTGTGCAATAAAAAACATAATCTGGTTATTCAGAGAAAACTAACAGACCTGTAACCAAAAGTGTAAATGCTAAAACTTTCAAGCACTAAAATGAATTGCATGCAAAAAAAAAAATCAAAATGTTAATTTCTGAGATTATTCAAACAATATTGATGAATGAATTTTTTTTCTAAGTAAATATGGAAGCTTGTTTTTGCCACGGAATAAAGGTGTATATATTTTCTAATGTTCAAAAGTTTAGGAAAGAAATTAGTACTTTTCATCAAGGATGCATTAAACTGATCAAAAGTGACAGTAAAGACCGTTAAAATCTTTTGCAACATTATTTCAAATAAATGTTCTTTAGAACTTTGTTCATCAAAAAAATCCTGAAAAATAAAACGACGATTTACATAAAAATATTAAACTGTTTTTGACATTGAGCAGCAAATCATCATATTAGAATGATTTCTGAAGGATCATGTGACACTGAAGACTGGAGTAATGATGCTAAAAATTCAGCTTTGATCACTGGAATAAATTACACTTTACTATATTCACATAGAAAACAGCTGATTTACATTATAAAAATATTTTACTGTATTTTTGATCAAATAAATGCAGCCTTGCTGAGCAGAGACTCTTTCAAAAACATTAAGAACTTTTGAACCCCAGTGTATAATTCTGAGAAAAACAGTCAGAATTGTGAGATTGCACTTTGAATTTTTTAATTGGGTGGCAGAAACAAGCTTCCACAGATGAAACAGCACCAGAGAGATCAGCATCACAGTGTTTATGTGCATCAGAAGACTGGACTTATTCCCTGGAGAATCAGTTTCACACTGGAAGCAGATAAAAGCATCATTCATGAATTTACAGCGCTTCAATTAGTCTCCAATGAAATGAGAAAACTCTCCAGTGAATCACATGATGTAATGAGCAGCTCTAATATGATTAGTAAAAGGGCACTTTTTGTTTCTGTCTGACCATCCGCCACATTCCTCCTCGTGAACAACACACAAACACTGCTGCGACTCCAGGAGTGTGAGCGACAGATCGCTTTATTCCAGCTCATCGGTGCGAATCTGAACTCATCAGACAGAAGAAAACACTTGAATATTTACACATTTATGGGCACACTGTAAAAGCACAGTCAGACTCCTATTGGCTGCCTGTCGAGGCTCCTCCCACATCCCGCGGAGTCACGTGACCCGGGTGTCGTGTTTCCCAGTTTGTCAGTAGACGGGCGGCTTGTAGCTGCTCTGGCCGGACGGGTCGGGGTTCGGTATGAAGGGCGGCTGCTGGTAGACGTCCGGCCCGGCGTTCTGGAAGGACGGGTATGTGGGCGGAGCGTAGGGTGACGTGTGGTCGATGGGCGGATCGGCGTAGTTGTGGGTCACGTCTGCGACGCCCTGACGAAACCTCACCAGAGCGAAGTAAGTCAACGCTCCCTGAGAGGACGAGAGATTCGGCTGTCAATCAACAACCTTAAGGGTTCAAAGTTAACAAAAATATGAAGAACAGATTTCATCATTAAAGGGTTAGTTCACCCAAAAAATAAAAATAATGTCATTAATTATTCACCCTCGTGTCGTTCCACACCCGTAAGACCTTCATTGATCTTCAGAACACAAATTAAGATATTTTTGATGAAATCCCACGAGAATATTTTTGCTGCGCCAAAAAAACAAAATAACTTATTTAGTGATGGCCGATTTCAAAACACTGCTTCAGGAAGATTCGGAGCGTTATCAGTGTGTCGAATCAGCGGTTCGGAGCGCCAAAGTCACGTGATTTCAGCAGTTTGACACGCGATCTGAATCATGATTCGACACAAAAGATTCATAACGCTCCGAACAATCTCTTAATTAATTTGTGTTTTGAAGATGAATGAAGGTCTTACGGGTGTGGAACGACATGAGGGAGAGTCATTAATGACATTATTTTCATTTTTGGGTGAACTAGCCCTTTAAGACAGCGGCGTCTCACACTCACCCAGGATGTGATGGAGAAGAAGGAGAAGGCGATGACGGCGTGGACAGCGTCTGTGGGGATGCCACTGGTTTTGTGGGTCTTTGACCATTGATCGGCCATGAGACAGAAACACACAAACCACAGGAAGGTCCAGGAGCCTGATCAACACAGAGTCATTCACATACCATTATAGCTTTTAATATGTTCAATCAGTTTGCATTTTTCCATTTTCCATTTTCATTTTATTTAAGTTGGCATGAGAACGCCACCTCACCGAAATCACATTTAAACTCATTATTATTCTTCCTACATTTTTTGACTCTAACTCCCCCTAGAGCTTTAACTCTACAACACTCGGCTCAGACCTTCAGGCTAGTGTGTGTGCGTTATCTTTTCTAACTGATCCACTTATGCTTTTCCTAAAAATTAAGATTAAAAACCATAAAAACACAATAGATTTACATTGACGGAATGATCAAATAAGCAAAGACTGCTAACTATCTATGATCTTACAATATCTATCATATTAAAACATACTTGCAACATGACAATTATGCTAATAACATGCTAACAACATAACATGCTAAATCATGCTAACAGCATGCTAATCATGCTAGCAAAATGCTAAATCATGCAAACATGACAATCATGTTAACAACATAAAATGCTAAATCATGCTAGCAAACATGCTAATCATGCTAACAAAATGCTAAATCATGCAAACAACATGACAATCATGCTAACAACATGAAATGCTAAATCATGCTAGCAACATAAAAATTATGCTAACAACATAACATGCTAAATCATGCTAACAGCATACTAATCATGCTAGCAACATGCTAAATCATGCAAACATGACAGTCATGTTAACATAAAATGCTAAATCATGCTAGCAAACATGCTAATCATGCTAGCAAAATGCTAAATCATGCAAACAACATGAACATAATGCTAACAACATAACATGCTAAATCATGCTAACATGCTAATCATGCAAACAACATGACAATCATGTTAACATCATGACAATTATGTTAACAACATCAAATGCTAAATCATGTTAGCAATATGTTGACAATAATGCTAGCAAACATGCTAATCATGCTAACAACATTAAAATCATGCTAACCACATAAAATGCTAAATCATGCTAGCAAAAATTAAAATAATGCTAACAACATAACATGCTAAATAATGCTAACATGCTAATCATGCTAGAAAAAACATGCTAAATCATACAAACATGATAATCATGTTAACAACATAACATGCTAAATCATGTTAGCAAAATGCTAATAATGCTAGCAAACGTGCTAATCATGCTAGCAAACATGCTAATAATGATAGCAACATGTTAAATCATGCTAGTATTTTGCTAGTATTTTTAACAAAATGCTAATCATGCTAGCAAAATGCTAATCATACTAGCAACATACTAAATCATGCAAACAACATGACAATCATGTTAACAACATAACATGGCTCAAAATGGTTATTATTTAAAATATAATTATTTAAAATAAGACAAAACAAGCTATAAAATAATCTAAAACAACTAAAACCTTAATTTCAGTCCCTCAAAAAACACTTTTTTTTCCTATAAAGAACCTGGATTCACTTTATCTTCAAGTAATTTAGTGAAAATGAGGACTTTTACTAACGAAAATGTTTTAATGGCTTGTTTTAGTTAACTTTAATAACCGTGGTACACATTTCTTAAACAATCTCTCGATGTCTTGCCCGCTCACACAGGAAGAGGTCGATGTGCAGTAAAACCACAGAGTGTTTCACTTTTACAGGACGTTTACAGGCAGTTCATCTAAAACAGATGATGCTACAATAACAGGTCATGTGGAAAAAAACGGCACCACAGTTTCCACAAACGGAAGAGACGCCACTGATTAAACATGTCAATGTGACTGTAAAAACACTGACACAGAACTGACGATCCTACTACACTAGGGCTGGGTATGGACACAATTTTCACGATTCGATTACTATTACTATTCGATTACTGAGAGTCAGCTGGTACTACTATAATTATACTGAAGGTTAAATTAACTTATTTATATACAAACACTTAAATTACACTCAATGCTTTTTATTATAAATAAATTTTAGAATTACATAATCATATTTCTACTCCAATTCGGTTTTTTTTTAAATATAAATATTTAAATCGTGGTTGATTTATTCAAACATGCATTAAATATTAAAAAACATATTTATATTTACATATAGCTATATTTATCAGAATGTTGCTTTCTAGATTTCACTTTTCTAGCTGACTAATGAGTTTACGGTCACTGAATGTGTTTTTCTGAGGTAAATGTGACGTCACGTGACACTGAAGCTGTTTTATCGAGGTTGAAGCACTGATTGAGCGATTACACGAGACATGATACGGATTTCAGTAAGTTGTACTGTATATTTTAACATACCTTCAGATGTTCATGCATGTTTATTTCGCTGTAACTGGTATTAAAGCGGAGGAGAGGATGATCACATGCTTCTCTTTAACTGAGGCGCTAAAGCGATCCGTCACGCCACATTAAACAGCGCCAAAACCGTATTTATTTTTTGAATCTCATAATAAAATGGACGTCATCTGAAATCTGAGACTTTGCTTCATATCAAAAGTAACAAAGATTATTGTGATTTATTGGATGGGAGGAGCTACATATTCTGCTCATTCATCAACTGAAAACAGACTAGACTAATCGATTCTTGGGATTTAAGAATCGATATCGGTTCATAAAAATGAGAATCTATTAAAATCGAGAAATCAATATTTTTTTACCCAGCCCTATACTAAACGACTGAGGTCTTCACTGGCTATGTATCATCCACGTATTCTGTGCACATTTTGGGATATTGCGTTACAAAAAATGGTGTATGGAAATACAAGTTGCGCATAAATTTAAAATTTAAAAAAAAAAAAGTATGCGCTGAATTGTGGGATCATCTTTTTTTATCCAATAAAAAGACATGAACATAAACCACAATGCAAAAACACATTTACTGAACAAATCCCTCATAAACTCATGTGACTGTGCCTCAGCAGAGGCTGTGATTGGATACCTGGACTAACCAGCGGACCAATCACATCGCAGCTTCTCAAATGTTGGTTTTGTGGTTCAAAGTCTGTCATCAGAATGATTTGGTTTAATTCCTCCAGAAGCGTCTCACATGATTCACATGATCACATGACATTTATTATGTTTTGTCTGATGCTCTGAGATGAACTCATTTATGATGGAGGAAAAAAAGAGCAGAAATTTCCCATGAAGTGGCAATTTTGTTCTCATGAACACGTGGGATGGAAACGCTGCTTTATTCACAAATGTTTTATGCCTCATTCCAAGTTAAATTCTCAACTTTGGATTGAAGCAGCTACTGAGAGATGAAGACTATAGCAGAACTGAAACTCAAATACAGAAGATGTTCTCACCTGAGAAGCCCAGATCCGCCATCACGACGTACTTCCGCTCCTGAGCATTGCTCATCAAAGGCAGGTAAGCATCAGCCAATAGGAAGACTACGCAAGCCAGGAAGGCGATGACGCCGATTCCCACCCCGTAATGACAGGCGCCGTCGTTCCCGTTGAAGACGCACTTCACTTGGGCTTCACCGTAGTCGTTCACGTAACCTTCAGCGGTTATGGAAGCGAACACCACAATGGCAAAGACCTGAGAAGAAGGGAAGTGAGAACTGCATGAAACCACAGCGCAGAAGTAAAAGCAACCATCTTCTTTTCCCATTAAGTTATTTCACATGAGTGCAAGTAGAAGTACTGAAAAATAAAATGACTCAAGTCAGAGTAAATAAGTAGTTTGCTTAAAAACTACTGAACTGTTACAAATTACTTTAGTAAACCTAAAAAAAAAAGAAAAATGTGAAGAATCACTGAACTGAATCACTGAATTGAATCATTAAAGTGAATCACTGAACTGAACTCAAACAAAGCTGAACCATATTTATTTATTGTCACACATTGTCATTGGTCAGCGCCTTGATTGGCTCATGAAGAAGAATCATTGAAAGTTTCAATTCTAAATCATTTTATCATTTTGGTAAATGTTGATTTGTAAATGTTTGGTTCCAAAACGCTATAAATCCATTTTGATTAATTTGAGCAAAAATGTGTTTTCTTTACCGAGAAACTTTTCTCATAGCATCTTTTGGTTATAAAAACATTCAGTTCCAATCTAGATTTTGATTTTCAAAAGTTTATTATAAAAACTGATTATTTTTTCCAAAATGCAATAAATCCATGACACGTTTTTTTTTTCTTTTTTTTTTTTTTTTCCCAAAATTCAATTAATCCATCAATATAAAAGTTATTTTTCATATTGAAAATACACAACAAAAAAGAAAGGGAGAAAACACGACGGAAATCACATTTTGCGCATAATTAATAAATGACTTTTCAATACCGACCAGATAAAATACTGATTTTGGCAGAAACTCAATTTTTTTAAAAAAAAAGGTTTTTTTTGTGTTTTGTAACCAAACTCTTCAAATATATTTATCCATTGTTAGATCGTGTTAATGAAGCTAAATTATATTAATTTATTTGCTACTTTATTTGAATTGGTATATGTAGAAATTAACACAAGCTTACCACAAAGCATCCACCCAGAATACCCTAGCAACTGCATAGCAACCTCCTACCATCCAAAATATCAATAATTTTCCCTGACAGATTGTATTTATTCCAGCTTTTAAAACTATTTCAGGTCAGGCTTTCTCAGGGTTTGTGATTTCGGCAAACAATTTGCTTTGTGCATTCACACCGAACATGATAAAATCAATGATAACTCATTATAACCCTTTATATTGCTTGAAGCATCCAGAACAGACAGACTCAAGCTGTAGTTGCACGACTAAACGAGTTTAACACGGACCGTTAATAACACACTATTATTAAGCGTGGTTTAACCCATTATTGCCCCAACCCCAGAGCTAAACTGGAAGTTTTGACTGGTACTGCAAACGAGTCAGACCTGTCTGTTAATGCCTGAAGTGACTCCACCCCAGCATGGTCAAAGGTTTTACTTGTACTTTTGGATTAAAATAAATGAACCGAATTAGAAAATTCAAGTAAAATGACCACAATTGAATTATACTCAAACAGTAGAAAAAGTACTGTAATGAGAGTAGTTTTAATATGCTACTTTCCGCCTCAGATGCAGTGAGAGGAAGATGGAAACACTAAGAGAGAGATCACGCCTCCGTCGATGCAAATGTGTCACGCAGGAGATCAGGCTCATGAAAGCCACCGATGCGACACAAACCAAACCTCATAATCACTGCAGGAGAAACAGAACGTCACTGTTCTCGTGTTACCTGCCATCTGCTGTGTTTACATGTCAGCGCTGGGAAGGGGGACGGGGGACATTCTGTACTTGTGTACTATCACATGACACACAACTAACTAACCACTGCCTGAACGTTCATGTGACTAGAGAGAGGCCGACTCACTGCTGCTGTGCAAATGTGTGTGACACTAGTAAACAAATTAGACCGAGAAAATCGTGGTTGACGAGGTCATCTGATGCAGTCAGTCACACACAGGACGAGATATGAATCAGCTCTTACGGACTCTTTGCTCTCATATGGAAAGTCCCTTCAGATCATGTTCTTAACAGAAAATTCCACTTTAATTCTGAGAATTAATATTCAAACAGCCTCTTTCAGGAGAATGACCGATTGGAGGATGTTTTATAAAGTTCAATGGAGAATATACAAAAGATTAATCAATAAGAGACGTCAGAAGCAGATCCTCTCCAGCTAACAGGAAACGTTCTGGCAAGGTTCTCTCAACGTTCTGAATAAACATTATTCTAGTAACATTAATAGAACCTTCAAACGTTCAAAGTTATTTGCACTCTAAAAAATGCTGGGTTAAACGGTCAAACCCAGTGGTTGGGTTAAATGTTTGTCCTGCTGGGTAGTTTTATTTAACTCAACTATTGTTTAAAAATGACTGACATAAATTGAACCCAAAATATGTTGGAAATTAAAAATCAGACACACACTAGAGGAAACAATAATAATCAAAAGGTGAACATTTATTAATAAGCAACTTAATAAATGTTTATTGTTTAATTATTATTCATTAGACTTATTAATAAATGTTCGTTTATTAAACATATTAATGCATTTTAGTTTCCAACATTTGGGTTCATTTTAAGCAAGAAACAGTAATTTTTATACAACAGTTGAGATAAATAAAACTATCAGCAGGTTGGGTAAACAGCCCATTCGCTGGGTTAAAACAGCCCATTCGCTGGGTTAAAACAGCCCATTCGCTGGGTTAAAACAGCCCATTCGCTGGGTTAAAACAGCCCATTCGCTGGGTTAAAACAGCCCATTCGCTGGGTTAAAACAGCCCATTCGCTGGGTTAAAACAGCCCATTCGCTGGGTTAAAACAGCCCATTCGCTGGGTTAAAACAGCCCAATCGCTGGGTTAAAACAGCCCAATCGCTGGGTTAAAACAGCCCATTCGCTGGCTGGGTTAAAACAGCCCATTCGCTGGCTGGGTTAAAACAGCCCATTCGCTGGGTTAAAACATCCCATTCGCTGGGTTAAAACAGCCCAATCGCTGGGTTAAAACAGCCCAATCGCTGGGTTAAAACAGCCCAATCGCTGGGTTAAAACAGCCCATTCGCTGGGTTAAAACAGCCCAATCGCTGGGTTAAAACAGCCCATTCGCTGGGTTAAAACAGCCCAATCGCTGGGTTAAAACAGCCCAATCGCTGGGTTAAAACAGCCCAATCGCTGGGTTAAAACAGCCCAATCGCTGGGTTAAAACAGCCCATTCGCTGGGTTAAAACAGTCCAATCGCTGGGTTAAAACAGTCCAATCGCTGGGTTAAAACAGCCCATTCGCTGGGTTAAAACAGCCCATTCGCTGGGTTAAAACAGCCCATTCGCTGGGTTAAAACAGCCCATTCGCTGGGTTAAAACAGCCCATTCGCTGGGTTAAAACAGCCCATTCGCTGGGTTAAAACAGCCCATTCGCTGGGTTAAAACAGCCCATTCGCTGGGTTAAAACAGCCCATTCGCTGGGTTAAAACAGTCCAATCGCTGGGTTAAAACAGTCCAATCGCTGGGTTAAAACATCCCATTCGCTGGGTTAAAACAGCCCATTCGCTGGGTTAAAACATCCCATTCGCTGGGTTAAAACAGCCCAATCGCTGGGTTAAAACAGCCCAATCGCTGGGTTAAAACAGCCCAATCGCTGGGTTAAAACAGCCGAATCGCTAGGTTAAAACAGCCCAATCGCTGGGTTAAAACAGCCCATTCGCTGGGTTAAAACAGCCCAATCGCTGGGTTAAAACAGCCCAATCGCTGGGTTAAAACAGCCCAATCGCTGGGTTAAAACAGCCCATTCGCTGGGTTAAAACAGTCCAATCGCTGGGTTAAAACAGTCCAATCGCTGGGTTAATGCAGCCCAGTCGCTGGGTTAAAACAGTCCAATCGCTGGGTTAAAACAGTCCAATCGCTGGGTTAAAACAGTCCAATCGCTGGGTTAAAACAGTCCAATCGCTGGGTTAAAACAGTCCAATCGCTGGGTTAAAACAGTCCAATCGCTGGGTTAAAACAGTCCAATCGCTGGGTTAAAACAGCCCAATCGCTGGGTTAAAACAGCCCATTCGCTGGGTTAAAACAGTCCAATCGCTGGGTTAAAACAGTCCAATCGCTGGGTTAAAACAGTCCAATCGCTGGGTTAAAACAGCCCAATCGCTGGGTTAAAACAGCCCAATCGCTGGGTTAAAACAGTCCAATCGCTGGGTTAAAACAGCCCATTCGCTGGGTTAAAACAGTCCAATCGCTGGGTTAATGCAGCCCAGTCGCTGGGTTAAAACAGTCCAATCGCTGGGTTAAAACAGTCCAGTCGCTGGGTTAAAAACAGTCCAACCGCTGGGTTAAAGCAGCCCATTCACTGTGTTAAAACAACCCATTCGCTGGGTTTGTCCATTTTCAACCCAACTTAGGTTATTTTTAACCCAGCATTTTTTAGAATATGCTATTTAATAATGTTGTGTAACATTATCACAAAAAATTGAAAAAAAAAAAAATAAAAATTCTGAAATGTTTTACCTGGACGTTCATCTAACGTTTTTTTTTTAAAATGTTACTACTTTTTTCAGAACGTTCAGAGAACATTAAAAGTGACGTTTCCATAATATTTGCAAAATTACACAATGGAATGTTTCTTTAACAATCGCTAAACGTTCTTAGAACATATTTTTGTTAACTGGGAATCAGATTCAATGGTGATTCGATTCTGTTTATCAATTGTGAAACGACTTCAAAAGCAGCTCTTAACCTCTTCAAGGACAATATCCTACTATTAAAACTTTAAATAAAAATATAAATATAAATAAAAATAGCATTAATTTAAACATAATTAAAGTGCCGCACACTCAATGATTTAAGCCCATATTTCCCGCCGTCGATTATTGATCACAGTGAGTTGAACGCGACACATGTCACTCACCCAGCTGAGGAGTCGTATGATAGTTTGAGGCTGTTTGATGAATTTGATGAGATCGAATCCCGCTCCGGCGAGAGAGGCTCCGTAAGCCGCACTGCTCGACTCCATCGGTAAAACACAAACACCCACACTCACACTAACACACACACACGCGCGCGCGCGAGCAACAGCTGAAAACACAACAGGGACACACACACCACCGGTGCAGCTGCTTCCTCAGATACTGGTGTCAGTCAGGTTCGCGAATGAATCGTTCTTTTGAACCGGCTCTCTTTGATGATTCAGATGAACGCAATGGGCGGTTCGCTAACATGAACTGTTCAAAAGAACCGACTCGCCAAAATGATTCGGCGTTGCTAAATAAAGTGAAAATCCAATAAGGTTAAAGTCCTAATAGATATTACAAATCATTACAGATAAAATTACGTTAGTTTAATGTTTAATAATTGGATATTTACATACAGTCCTGACATAAACAATGATGATGCTCTTCACAAACACACACACACACAAATAAAAGTGATCCACTACATGCAAATCATCTGTTTTTTTATCAAAAGTTTTAATATGAGCATTGTTGGATTTATCAAAACATACATTTTTATGTATTTGTGATCTTCCCTCCATAAACCCACACAGACTCGTGTGGATCTGACAGTAGACACATTGTTGGCCGTCTTTGCTTCTGATTGGTCACAGTCGTGAGTGCTTGTCTATTGTCTCGGTTTGAATAAACCTTTGTCTGAACAGAATAATACGTGACAAATAGCCTAAGTGAAGATATGCTCGTATCTGTGGGAAACCAAACAGTCAGGCTCAGATTTAATGGATTAAAATCCCATAAATTAAACTCTTCAAGAATGTCTGTGGAATTATTTGGAGACGGCGCCTTCATACAGGAGAGTTTCATCTACAGATTCGTCTTCATCCTGTTAAACAGAACAAAATGAGTACAATCTCAACTAACAGGGAACATTCTCTCCATAACGTTAATAGAACGTTCGTTCAAAGTTATCTTGTCTTTATCATTATTATAGTATCTGAAGAAACTGTGTAAAAATAATAAATAATACCTCAGCAGCAGAATCACTCATTCTGTCAGCGAGGACGACGTCTTCCTCGTAACCCTCCAACATCTCCTCAAACAAAAGAACACACATCAACACTTTCACCAACACTAAACCTAGTGAGCTTCCTATCTAGGCAGTATTTTAAGGCATGTTCCAAAGAGAAGAAAGCAAATTAAGGCAATGTTGTGTGTATATCTCTCATGGATAATGCAAACGCAGAATGTATTGTGTTGATCCAAGATGAAATTTTGATTAATAAACAAAAAATCTGATTACTAAAATTGTATTTATGAACTAAAACACAGAAGCAGTGGTAAATGAATCCTCACTAGATAATCATCATCCTCCTCCTCCTCTTCGTCTTCCTGTTTTACAGCTATTTCCATTTTTCTGCGTTGATTGATGAGTCTTGAATAAAAAAGCAGAACATTAGTTCAGTTAGATGTTATGAAATGCTGTTTAAAAACAACCCAAGTTGGGTTAAATATGGACAAACACAGCGAATGGATTAAATGTTTGCCCAACCTGCAGTTTTATTAACTCAACTATTGTTTAATAATTACTATATTTCTTGCTTAAAATGAACCCAAAGTATGTTGGAAATTAACATTTATTAATAAGTTTAATGAATAATAATTAAACAATAAACATTTATTAAATTGCTTATGAATAAATGTTCACCTTTTGATTATTTTTGTTGCCTCTAGTAACTATGTGTCTGATTTTTAATTTCCAACATATTTTTGGATTCATTTTAAGCCAGACATATAGTCATTTTTAAACGATAGTTGAGTTAAATAAAAACTACCCAGCAGGACAAACATTTAACCCAACCACTGGGTCAAAACCACCCAATCACTGGGATAAAATAACCCGATTGCTGGATAAAAACAACCCAATCACTGGGTTAAAAGGACCCGATCGCTGGGTTAAAACAACACAATCACTGGGTTAAAACAACCCAATAGCTGGTTTAAAACCACTCATTATCTGGGTTAAAAACAACCCAATCACTGGGTTAAAACAACCCATTATCTGGGTTAAAACGACCCAATCACTGGGTTAAAACAACTCAATAGCTGGGTTAAAACCACCCAATAGCTGGGTTAAAACAACCCAATCACTGGGTTAAAACAACTCATTATCTTGGTTAAAACAACCCAATCACTGGGTTAAAACAACCCGATCGCTGGGTTAAAACAACCCATTATCTGGGTTAAAACAACTCAATAGCTGGGTTAAAATAACTAAATGTTAAAATAACCCAATTAGCTGGGTTTTAAAAAAAACAATAGTTGAGTTAAAACAACCCAATCACTGGGTTAAACAACCCGATCGCTGGGTTAAAACAACCCAATCACTGGGTTAAAACAACTCATTATCTGGGTTAAAACAACCCAATCACTGGGTTAAAACAACCCGATCGCTGGGTTAAAACAACCCAATAGCTGGTTTAAAACCACCCATTATCTGGGTTAAAAACAACCCAATCACTGGGTTAAAACAACCCATTATCTGGGTTAAAACGACCCAATCACTGGGTTAAAACAACTCAATAGCTGGGTTAAAACCACCCAATAGCTGGGTTAAAACAACCCGATTGCTGGGTTAAAACAACCCAATCACTGGGTTAAAACAACCCATTATCTGGGTTAAAAATAACCCAATCACTGGGTTAAAACAACCCATTATCTGGGTTAAAACGACCCAATCACTGGGTTAAAACAACTCATTATCTGGGTTAAAAACAACCCAATCACTGGGTTAAAACAACCCGATCGCTGGGTTAAAACAACCCATTATCTGGGTTAAAACAACTCAATAGCTGGGTTAAAATAACTAAATGTTAAAATAACCCAATTAGCTGGGTTTTAAAAAAAACAATAGTTGAGTTAAAACAACCCAATCACTGGGTTAAACAACCCGATCGCTGGGTTAAAACAACCCAGTCACTGGGTTAAAACAACACAATCGCAAGTGTAGATTTATGAATTTGAAAAATTTAAGAAAAGAAAACTCACGAATATTTTCCTGAATATCTTCTTCCTGTGAAGACAAATTATATAATTAAAATTCATAACAAGTGATTAATGCATAAAACATAATAAACAATGAATCTTTATATTTAAACAGTTAAATGAGTGATGTGATAAACTCACGCAGAACGACTCCATAAATACAACACGCCATCAGAGCAACATTCAGCACAGCGAAACAGGTGAAAACAACCACCACAACCACAGGAGAGACTCTGTTCAGAACTGCAGAAACACAGACAGAATTCAGCTCTGACGCAGGAGCAGTTTCAGCGTTTGGGACTGTAGATTAGTCTTAGCTAACGTTATTTCTAAAACATTATTTCTGAATGTTCTCTGAGCGTTCAAAATTTAAAAAATGTTTTAAACAGGTTTTTTTCTTGGTTCTACATATGAACGTTTCATTGTATCATTCTTCAAACATCATGGAATGTTACTTTTGAACATTCTCTGAAACAAGTAGTTACATTTCAAAAAAACATTTCACAAACCTCAAACTAAATGTTTCGAGAAAATGCACAATGTGTAATAACTTTTTTCTTCTAAGGTTTTTAAAACCTTAATAAAGACCAGATAACTTTGAACGAACGTTCTATTAAAGTCACCGGAAGAATGTTCATAACGTTAAGAGAACCCTACCAGAACGTTCCCTGTTATAGTTATTTCCTTCTTCCACTAACGTTAATAGAACATTAGTTCAAAGTTATCTGGCGTTTAAAAACATTAGTATTTATACATCATTCATGAAACATTTTTGGGAAAAATGGTTGGACGTTTTTCTAACATTTTTAAATGTTACTAATTGTTTCAGAGAACATTCAAAAGTAACGTTCATATAATGTTTGAAGAATGATGCAATGGAATGTTTCGCATAACTAAGAAAAAACGTTCAGAGAACATTCATAACTCGGGAACATTAACAAAAGGTTCTTAACATTATCTGGACAGACAATAACTGTTTATTTACTTTTTTGCACTATTTTATAGAAAAGTCATTCAGAATCTCTTCAATCCCTGGAAAAGAAATTTTCAATCCCATCACAAGTTCAGAATATTTGTGTTAATTTAGCCTGAGACGACACAATTACACTGTAAACCCTAACACTCAAAATAATTAATTGGTTAAATTAAAAAATGAGTTCAGTCAAAGTGACTTTTATGAGTATTTAGCACTTTATTTTTCTTTCAAAATCACAGAACTGATCTATTTTAAGTAAACTGAATTGTTTCATTAATTTGAGTTGTATGAACTTATTTCTTTTAATTTAGACGAAAGGGTGAGTAAATGCTAAAATTAAGTGTTTTATATATATATAAAACACTTAATTTTAGTACAAAATAAAAACCTGCCAGTTCTGCTTACTTAAACTTTGAATTTCTTAACTTTTACCTCAACTGATTGCCTCAAATTTTTTGAGTTTTGCCAACTTATTCGAGTTTACAGTGTAGATTTTAAAGACATTAGGGTTAGAGCAGTGTAATGTTTGCTGTGAGGATTCATACCCTCTTTATTGATATGCATCCTCGGGCTGCGGATGCTGGTGCTGTTGTCAAATCTGTCCGAAGCTTCGCAGTGGTAGAATCCAGCGCTGTCCTGGCCCACAGACAGCATCAGAACTGAGTTGTCGGACCAGGTCACCGCATAGAAACCTCCTCGACCTTCCAGCCTGCTGTTGTTGAGAAACCAGCTGTAAAATGGAGACGTTCCTCGCTCCACCTTACAGCGCAGATCCAGACCGACCACCTGGAAGTCCCGTTCCGTGTGAGAGATGGGCGTCACCGTTACAGCGCCTCCTACAGACTCTGTCCATGAGAAAAATACATTTTTAGGGGTTCAAGCTCGTAGTTAATTGTTACATTTTCCAAGGATCAGCATTCTCCACTAATAGTGATCAGGCAGACCAAACCGTAAGTCATAGAGACTTCAAACTTTGAGGGCTGGTAGTATTCACACCGAACAAGTGCAGCGAGATTCTCTGAAGTCTGATTGTGAATAATTATCAAAAAAAAGTTGAAATTCCGATTCACGGACTCTAAGGGCTTCCAAAACATTTGAAGTGGGAGGAGCCATGTTTACTAAAATGGCTATAACTTGTGAACGGAATGAGATATTTTCACCAAATTTGGTACACCTGTGTAAGAGCTCATTCTGTGGTTGTGTGAAAAAGGATTCGGCGACTGGCCACTTGGTGGCACTAAAACAGGAAAAAAACATGAAAACAGCTATAACTACTTTACCGTTAGTCCAATGGACTTGAAAATTGGCATGCGGTGTCTTTGTCCGAGGTGCCATAATTGTGTATGAGAACATTGGCGTATCTCAAAAAACATGTCCGCCATCAGCCAATGAAGTTCAAGCACCTATTAAACAAGGTTAACGGAGGGCGATCGGAATGAAACTCGGTGGGCATGTTCGGGCTGTGAGAATTTTTAAAGAAATCAGCTACTAGTTGTCGCTACTAATGAGTTTTATACCTATGTAATCACGTGGTGTTTCACACATCCACGCGATATTCATATCATTTGTTAGATTTCCCCATACTGAACAACTTTGCGTCAAGATCCAATGCTGTCAATCAAAAAGCGATTATGTAAAAAACCTACTTTTGTGAACTAGTCCTAGGCTTTGGACTGATTGGAACCAAACCAGTGCAGTACAATTCTCTGGACTCTCCAGATCAATAATTATCAAAAAAAAAAAAAAAAAAAAATTACCCTTTGGGTAGCTATAACAGGGTCAATTAGAAAATTGGTGTGGCAAAATATATTCAAAAGACTATAAAACTTAAACAAAAACTTCATGAAAATAAGTTACCACGTGTGAGACATGATTCTAAATAAACATGCCAACTTTTATGGAGATCAGACAATATAAAACCATATATTTCCAATTGTAAATTGCCTGTATTGGCTGTAAATGGTCTTTTGCTTTTATAATTTAAGTGGTTATATGCTTGCTGAAATCTTTTTGTGCAAGTGCATAAAGTGCGTGAACCCTGATTATTGCTGCTCTACATTTTCTAAATCACTTCACTTAAAAAGGTTAACGAGCTACACACCCACGGTCAGGTCCGCAGGTTCACTCAGAACCCAGTTGCCCTCGTTGCTGGCGTTGCATCTCACGTGGCCCATGTAGCGGTTCAGCTCGAGCGGCACACTGAAGAGCGCGCTGGTTCTGTCGCTCGTTTCTGTTGCGATGATGTCAGTGTTGTTCAACAGGCTGAAGGTGATGAGCGGAGTTCCCTTCTCAGACCGGCACAAGATGACGGCTTTAAATCTACCATCCTTAAGCTTCTCTACTTCAACTGAGATTTCAGGCTTCGACACGTATTCTAGAAAAATTTGGAGTCACAATAAATTGTATTAATACTATTAGTAGTATTATACAATTATTAATCTATTATAATATATAATGTGTGACCTGCTCGTACCTTTGACCTGCACAGACAGGACAACACTGCTGGAGTTAAAGATCATCGTGTCATTGAATCGGTTTGATGCCACACACATATAATGGCCTGTGTTTCGCGCAGAGAGCCTGTGTATGATCAGTGTGTCATCAGTCCTGTCGTATGCCATTTCAACCGGCCTTTCATCCAAGAGCCAATTATAGGAGACGTACGTTCCTTTGGTCTTTTTGCACTGGAGGGTCAAAGTTTGTCCTTCCCACACGTCATTACTGGAAGGATGTGAAATGATTCTCACTCCCTCCACTGGAACTGCAAATATAATGCAATGCAAGACAATAATGATTGAGAGATGAACAAATAAACCTGACGATCATATTTGATACTCATGATTTTTCTAATAAATGATGTCTGGATAATCAAGTAAACCTGCTTCAGTCCAGTTGAAATATTGCTAACAATATCAAAGTTATTTTTGCGTTTACTTGATAAAAATCAGTAAAGATTTCACAGGAAGATGTTTGTACACTTGCTATCAAATATAATAGAGTAGCTTTAAAGGGTTAATGACTCACCGATGACTTTGAGGTCCAGGCCTTCACTGAACGAGCTCTCGATATCCGTGTTATTGTGTCCGCTGGCCTTGCAGATGAGTCGACCGTCATGTTGTGTTTTGATAACCAGAGGAAAAGTGGCTTTATTTCCAGACAGCGAGCTGTACATCCCAATCGACTTATTTTGGTTTGTCTCTACATAGAGCTCGTATTGGACAGGCAATGTTTCTTCTATCCCAGGAATCTCGCAGTGGAAATCTACAACTGAACGTTCTATTGCAACGGACGGACCGAACAGAACCGGTTGATCAAGCTTGTGCAGAGCACCTGGAACAGACAATCCAGAGATGATGAGTTGAGAACACAGACACACACTGCAAAAAATCATGTTCTTCCTCAGTATTTCTGTCTTGTTTTCCAAGACAAATATCTAAACATTCTTAAATCAAAATATATTTACTGGAAAAGCAAAACAAAGATAAGTGCTACTTACAATTAACTTTTTTTCAGGAAAAAAAAAGTAATTTTGCTTCTCAATAAGTGTGTCTTGCTTTAAGAATGTTTAGATATTTGTAAAGTAAAAAGAGGCAAACGTTGGGGAAGAACGTCATTTTTTTGCGGTGCATCTTTATTTCACACATCTGGACACTGAAGCCACACTTAAAAACATCAGAATGTCATTACATTTGATAACAAGTTTGTTGGGTTTTACATGCTAAAGCAACAGATGAAATTGAAGACATTCGGTGCGTTTGTTTGTGGTTAGTGGATCATGATTGAGGTAATAATGTAATATTCATTCAATTCATCATTAATTCATGTGAACAAACACATTTAAATTGATGCTTTTATCCAAATCAACTTGAATTGCATTCAAGATATATGTTCTTATGTTTCTTGGGAATCAAAACACATGATCTTTGCACTTTTTGGGGGTATTAAACACACACACACACACACATTATTTAACCATAACTATCTATAAAACCCCAGATAAAACATGTCAGGAAAGAAAGCCACGTACCTGTCCTCGGATACAAGACAGAAATACCTGTTGGAAAAATATACATACATATATGAGAAGAGACTCAACAGACACCACATGAAAACATCCATCACATATGCACAAGTTTCCTCCACCTATGAGAATCAGAGACACATGCATCGATTCCATTGTCGATGAAGATGAGGAGCACAATATCCAGATCCAACCAGAGAATGATCTTTACTATTAATGCATATGTGAAAGAAAGTTAACAAACACGCATCTCAGTTCAACAGAGCTGATGGGATCCACCCTAAACACTCCATGTGTGGAGGACTGATAGGGCAGATGCCAATGCTCAAGATGGAGGATTGTGAAGAACACATCTCATGAACATGAAAGACCAATGTACTCCACATACATTAATGCAAAGAACTTTGGTTTGTCATCCATTGGTTTTGCATGAATATGGCCTAAAGCCACGAGCTCTTTAGATTCCTTGTATATGATCCATTATCAATAAGCCATTTTGACTTTGTGGTTTACAAAGGCTTTGGTGTGCTGAAGTAAGTTCAAAAAGATGATATAAACATTTTCAGGACAGGAAAATTATAAACCTGTCAGTAGATGTCATCATATGGAGCACATTCTTTACAATGACACACATACTGTTGAATTTAGTTAAAATCCTACAGCTTTCATCTGAATGCACCAACAAAATCAATGGTGAAGATACCAAACAAGCAAGAATTGGCAACAATTTAGTTTATTATGAAAGTGTAATACTTAGAACCCAAGAGGCGACACTTTGATACTTTTTGGGTAACAGCCACTAGATTGCGCGGCCGCCATTATGGGGTGAAAATACTAACTGAATCCTTCACATCTTACGCACCCAAAATCGGCGAATTTCACTGCCAAATCAGAAGCGCAATAGAACAGTTTTTTAAATGAAGTCAGCAGTAAATTGTATGATCCTACAGTAAATGTTGTATTGTCTTATATATGTTTTATTTTACCAGTTGTGGAATCCGACCATTCAACCTTCTGAGGTAACGTAGTTAGCCTACTGTATTGAGTATTTCCATTTTATGCAACTTTATACATTTATTAATAGTAAATTAATAATTAATACATTTAAGATCTTTATGTTTGCAGCGAACAATATATTTCAGACCTAGTGGAGTAATAGTAATAATATCTAAGTCTGAATTTAAATATATATATATTGTACGTTTTAATGGATCACGCTACAAACATAAGGATCTTATAATACATGATGCATTGCTGTGTCCGTTATCCCATAATTCACACTTTTGCACACTTTTGCTTTAATGGACATTAGAAAAAATAAAGCTGTTATATTCATATATTTATTGTCCAACATTCCCAATTTTTCTGATGCATGTCCTTAATTTAATTTCATATGTTGCTTTTAATTCATGCTAATACTTGAACTTCAAAGAATTTTAACCCAAACTGACTGGGTTTTTTTTAAAAAATAAATAAATAAATAAAAAAAAAGAAGAAGAATAAAACACAAAGTGTGTAAAATAAACTGTTAAAAGGATTTGATGATCACTAGTGATAGTATTTTATTCTGTGTTGTCATCATTCAGGTTGGATTTCAGCTTTAATGTACATTTTTTTTAACAAAGCATCTGATATTGCCATAGAAATTAGTGGACTGCGACTCGCTTTCACCCCAGAATGGCGGAAACGCAGGGCTGCTGCTGGGCGCCGGTGTGCAATGGAACCTTCTCCTGAGTGTCGCCATATTCATGCCTTGAGTGAGTAAGTAGCTACAATTAGAGTTTGGCAACAGCGCAACCTACTGGTGTAAAGTTGTAAATGAAGGTTAAATTCGATCATAAACATAAATTTACAGCGCTTTCCCATTCAATAATCGCAATGCACTTTGTGATTTGTTAATTTTTAAACAAACTCTTTCATCTATAATTCAAACAATAAATGTCGTTTTGGTGCTCTTGAATGTGGCGTGACAGCAGTTTTGCCAAATTCGCGCGGTTTTCCGCGCGCCTCAATTCAAAAGACACGTGACGTGAACCGCTAATCTCTGCCTCGTTACTGCTAGTAGTAATATCACGGAATAAACATGAATGAACATCAAAAGGTATGTTAAAAGATACACTACAACTTACTGAAATGAATCATGTCTCATAATCGATGTTTCAAACGATGTCGGTTAAACAGCTTGAGAACAATATACGTCACGTAACGTCACTTTTACCTCAGAAAAGACATGCCCATCATCAACTCGATAGTTAGAAAAATAACTCCGTGTTTACTTGTTATTGTTATCTCATTAATCCTTGATCTAGTCACATTCAAATGTTTATATTTCAACAACGAATTGTAGTAAAAAACACATTAAAATATAAAAACGACATGTGCTATATAAATGTTTGTAGGCTATACTTCTTACCTCTCTAACTGACATACTCCCTGTATAGTTTTAGTTAATAGATGTGTTTTTCTTAAGAAAAACTGCCATAATACCAGATATTTAAATCGGAATCAAATAAAATCAAGAACTTGTGAATCAGAATCGAACTGAATTCTGTCAAAACCAAGTGCTTGTTAAAAAAAATGACTCCAATAATCTTTGCTTTATTTAGAACTTAAGAAAATATATTTTTACAGTGTTGGATTGTCATGATTATTGCTAATACAATACCTTCACTAAAATTTTGGGCAATACATTTATTTATTTATTTAGGCAAGTTCAATAGCAACATTTGGTGAAATAAACATTATATTAATGATACAACACATTTACAACAAAAAGTTTAGCTCCAATCATAATTAAATACACCTGAACCAGCTAATCAAGGTCTTCAGGATCTCTAGAAAATAGTGTGTTGGAAGCAGGGCTGGTCTAGGCCTTAAACTCCATGATGACTGTTTTCATTTCCACAGTTTGAGGTTCAAAGGAAACATCAGCTGGAGCGTTCATTCTGCTGAGAAGAGCAGAAGAGAGGTTAGATCTGTACTTTACAGCATCATATCCAAATTAAGCTTTTGAGAGACTCACGGTATCGCCTCAGACTGGATCTCATCCTCTGACGAAAAGAGAAAGAATATAATCAAAATTTCTTTCTATCAAAAACACATGAAGAAATAAGTGGACAGAACTTACGGTTACTGCAATGTTTGCAGGAGTCGTTTCTGCGCTTAGTGCTGCAGAACATAAAAATAGAGCATCCCACGATCACAATCGACAGAAATCCACAGAAAAATAATGCAATGACCTCCATGGGCGTCGCTGATAAATCTGTGCAAGAACATACGAAACCATCATCAACTTTCTTTAAAGTCACCATGAAATCAAAATAGACGATTCTTATTTTCGAATGGAATATTTTAGTGTTTATTCTAAATGATTTATTACTGTGTTAAATTCATGTTCCTCATAATCTTGAATCAGAATATCTTCTCCTCCCTCTTGCAGCATCTCTTCTCTTCTCTGATGATGAGGGCGGGGCAACCTGTCACTCACATGAGATCCACCAATAGCAAACCACAACCATCCAATCAAAATCAAGCCCCGCCCTACATTTGTTCTTGTTTGCAAAGTGTTTTTCTCAGATATACGGCACAATAGAGAAGAAAAGATGAGCACAACTTCAGTTTCTTCTTCGCGAGTGAAACGCTTTTCAAACAAGAACAAATGTAGGGCGGGGCTTGATTTTGATTGGATGGTTGTGGTTTGCTATTGGTGGATCTCATGTGAGTGACAGGTTGCCCCGCCCTCATCATCAGAGAAGAGATGCTGCAAGAGGAAGTTATTCTGATTCAAGATTACCAGGAACATGAATTTAAAGCAATAATGATGTTCACAGATAAATCATTTATAATAAACACTAAAATATTCCATAAACAAAACAAAAATTGGTCGTCTTTCTTGAAATTTACTGGACGTGAATCAAACACTCACCTGTCTTCTGTATAAAGATGTCTTCGCTCTCCACCCAGATTGAGCTGTCGTTGAAACTGTCCCTCGCCCGGCAGCGGTAATAACTGGAGCTGATGTCTGTGAGGACTAAGATCTGACCGTTCTGCATCACCACATGAGCGTCGCCCTCTGGTGGAAGGGAGGAACGGTTCAGAAACCAGGAGAAAGTGGGAAACGTTCCTCTGCTGGGGACGCATTTGAGCCGAGCAGCTGCCACCACTGAGTCGTCATCATAGAGGTATGTTACTATGACACGCACAGCGCCACCTACTGGAACTAACACAAACAGGTTCAGAAATAGTCACTGGTTTTGCCAGGTTAGTGCCATCAAACCTCTGATATTCAGATATTCAGAGTTTTGATTGACACACCTTAGTCCTTCATCAACACATGATCTGTATATTAGGTTTGTTTCTAGATCTGTCTGCAAAATAGTCTGTTTTAGACAGACAGAAATATGATTGAAATGTCAAATAAGTTTGAAATCTGAGATTTCATTTTGATCGGATTACAGTACTGATCATAATGTTTTTGAAAGATCTCTTCTGCTCATCAAGGCTGCATTTATTTGATACAAAATAATTGTGAAATATTATTACAATGTAAAACAGCTGTTTTCTATGTGAATGTATAATAGTGTAATTTATTCCTGTGATCAAAGCTGAATTTATTTGATTAAAAATACAGTAAAAATCACAAAATATTATTACAATGTAAAACAGCTGTTTTCTATGTAAATAAATAGTAAAATGTAATTTATTCCCGTGATCAAATCCGAATTTAATTGATTGAAAACAGCAAAAATCACAAAATATTTTTACAATGTAAATCAGCTGTTTTCTATGTGAATATATAGTAAAGTGTAATTTATTTCTGCGATCAAAGCTGAATTTTCAGCATCATTACTCCAGTCTTCAGTGTCACATGATCCTTCAGAAATCATTTTAATATGCTGATTTCCAGAAAATAAGTTGCACCTGACTATACATTGATTGTGGATTAGTCGCATTGGGTCAAAATGGCATAGTTGAGAGGATAAAAACAGAGATTAATCGCATTATTATTATTATTATTATCATTATATTATATTTAAATAAAACAAAACACACTCTTCTGCTCACCCACGTGTAAACGCACAGGATCAGACGTGAGCTGCTGTGTGTCTGTTTGTGCTTTACATTGAGCCGCTCCCTTATCCAGACCAACAGACACGGGCAGAACGGACCAGGACTCCAGTGAATCCAGACGCTTCACGTCCGCCTCCAGTCCATCCACCAGCAAACTGAACGTCACAGGCGGAGATCCACGTGTCAGACGGCAGCTGACGTTGGCCATCAAGCTGGAGCCATTAAAGAAGACTGTGAACGATAACTTGGGTGTCGAGATGTGATCTGAAAATCATAAAACCGGTTCTGAAATAGGATGCATTTTTAACTGGACATTGAACTAAAACCAATGTAGCACAGGACTTGATTTCTGTCAAATTTGTTACTTTTCACAATGACATGGAGAATTTGGCTGCTGGAAAATCTTGGGTTGACCTCCATCTGGTTGTGAGCCGTGCACGAATACGTCCCAGCATGCCATTCACTCGCCTCGTCCACCGTGAGAGCGTCTTCAGAGAGCCGGTAGAGGTCTGAGTAGGTGTTCACTTCCTGTTTGTCATGATACCATGTGAAGGACAGATGCGTCCCCTTCCTGACGAGACAGCGCAGGGTGAGCTTCTCTCCTTCATAGAGGACTGGTGGATCCGGATCTGAGCTCAAACTGGCACCTACGACTGGAACTGACCGGGACAAAACAACACGACATCATCTGTCTATCAAACACCATCACACACAACCAAATAAAGCTGAATTAAAATATTAGATGACAAACTTTTACTAAACAAAAGTTAGAAATAAAAAATAATGAAATAAAAAATTAATTAAATAAAAATAAATGAAACTAAAATAGTAATAGTAATATTAAAAAAAAACTTAATAAAAATATAACAGCAAACTTAACTGAGAATAAATAAATACATACTTAAATGAAATTGGAATAGAAATAAACCTAAATAGTAATATTTAAAAAATAATGACATTAGATGAAAAACTTAAACTAAACAAAAATTAGAAATGTTGCCTTAAAATAAATTAAATAAAAATAATGAAACAAAAAACAACTGAAATAAAATAAATTAAACCTAAATAGTAATGTTTAAAAAAAACTAAAGCACAAAGAACAAAAATGACAAAAAATTAAACTAAATTTAAAATGAAACTGGAAATAAAATAAAATTTAAATATTATTTAAAAAAACAATTAAACAACAAAACACAAATAATGACATAAAAAATAGCTAAAGATGAAAACTGAAAATAAAAATACTGAAATTAAAAATTAAAATGAAAACTATATAGACAAACACATAACAAAAACAAAACAAAATTACTAAAACTTTAATAAAAATTCAATTGAAAACTGAAAATACAAAATAAAAGCTACCTCTAAACATTAATAAAGACTATAACACAATGTAAATAAAACTATAATAACAATAGTAAACTTGTAGACTTGTAAAACAAAACATTGGTGGCTTCAGCAGTCGAAGGTCGTCAGCTTTAATGACATTAATTCAGCACATGATCTGGTTTTACTCACTCACGACGTGGAACTGGATGGCGTTGCTGGTTTGCCCTTCAGCCGTGACCCTGCAGTAGTACGTGCCCTCTGACCCCTCGGTGACCTGCAGGGTGAAGCTGACCTTGATGTTGTTTTCCGCTCCAATAAGATCGCCTGTGTCCTTTCGGAGCTCAAAGGTCAGAGGTGAAGACCAGCCTGGAACCTCGCAGTGAAACTGGACTCGAGATCTCAGATAGGCCTTGCTGGGTCCAGACAGAACCGGTTTCAGACGCGAGCCGCCTGCGCACACCACAAACACTGAGAGAAATTCATCTGGTGTTCATTACGTGAATCTATTTGATTTCACTGAAATAATCAGTAACACTTTATAATACGGTCACATTAATTAATGCGTTAAATACAGTATTTTTCATTGTTAGTTCATGTTACTCATAGTTATTTAATGTTAATACATTTTAAAGTGTAATCAATTAATTGAATATTTAATAAATAGAAGTACCGATTTCTGTCACAAGTCCCAACAAAACTGAAACACAAAAGAAGAATCCAGTAAATGTGCAGTAAGAGACATGAGTAAATTTCATTGATGCGTTTCTGTCATAAAAATATCCGTAACTCACCAAAGATTGACATGAGGAGGAAATGGAGGCTTCGGCGCATCATTCACTCGTCTACCGACATCATGACTGTGTGTGTGTGTGTGTGTGTGTGTGTGTGTGTGTGTGTGTGTGTGTGTGTGTGTGTGTGTGATATCAGCGGGCCGCAGGTCATTCTCATCATGTGTTCATCAGAGATAATGAGCTTCATCACTGAAGAGGAACGATGGAGTTGAGACGCACAGTATCGTTATCCAAAACTAAAACCATTCAAAAAATTCAATTACTCGTAATAAAATAAACATTAACTGAAATAGAATATAAAAAAACTAAGCTAGATTTAACCCTTGTGCGGTCTTCTTTTGGGAAGTCACACTCAGGGTCTCCAGAGACACCAAGCAACAAAATCTAATTTTGTAACAAAATAATTGTTTTAACAAATGTAATTTTACTCTGTTTATTAATGTTTTTATTCCACATTTGTGCACTTTTTGGAGGATTTATCATATTTTTTAAATTTATATAAATAAATAAATACATATTTTGTTGAATAGGTTTTTATAAAAAAACAGCTTTTTATGTAAAATTCACTTTATAAAAGACCCACATTTCTAAATTTTATTTTTCATGGGGATAACATGGATAATTTGACATGGTTTAGTGTGAGATTTTTGCCCATCTTTTGGAAAATGCAGTTTTAAAAGTAAAAAATGATCACTTTATCCAGCAGATGGCAGCAGAGCTCCACTATTTGCTGTTTGACTGACTGAAAGACATCTTTTCACAAGTATTTTCAGCTGGATTCATATCTAAATATTATGAAATCACAATTATGACAATAAAAGATACTTTTTGTCAAAGTTTAGCATTTTTTTGTAATGAAAAAAATCAGTTTTTCAATTATTGAAAAACTTTTTTTTTTTCAGTACAAAAAATGCTACATTTTGACAAAAAGTCATTTTTATTATAATTGTGATTTCATAATATTTAGATATGGATCCAGCTGAAAATACTTGTGAAAAGGTCTTTCAGTCAGTCAAACAGCAAATAGTGGAGCTCTGCTGCCATCTGCTGGATAAAGTGATCATTTTTTACTTTTAAAACTGCATTTTCCAAAAGATGGGCAAAAATCCCCATGAATGTTATCCCCATGAATGAAAGTTAGAAATGTGGGTCTTTTATGAAGTGAATTTTACATAAAAAGCTGTTTTTGTATAAAAACCTACTCAACAAAATATGTATTTATTTATTTATATCAATTTAAAAGATATGATAAATCCTCCAAAAACTGCACAAATATGAAGTAAAAACATTAATAAATAGAGTAAAATTAAATTTTGTTGCCTGGGGTCTCTGGAGAGACCCTGAGTGTGACTTTTTTTCTACACTACCATAAAAACAAGCTATCACTCCAATTTTTTTTAATTTGTAGATCTAGAAAGTGTTAACA
Source organism: Chanodichthys erythropterus (assembly GCF_024489055.1). Classification (NCBI taxonomy): domain Eukaryota; kingdom Metazoa; phylum Chordata; class Actinopteri; order Cypriniformes; family Xenocyprididae; genus Chanodichthys; species Chanodichthys erythropterus. The sequence continues at coordinate 732,504 of NC_090226.1, forward strand.
ACTGTACAAAAATTTCATGTCATTTGGACAGAAAGAACATTTTTTTTATTTCAACAAACATCGTTTGGGGTCTAAAAAGACCCTATAAGGGTTAAGTTAAAGTACTAAAATAACTAAAAAACTAAATACTAAAACCTAAAAACTATATGGACGTATATAAAAACACACAACAATATTACTAAAACTTTTAACTAAAATGAAAACAAAACATAAAAAAAATCAAAATATCAACAAAAACTATTATAGTATTTACTTTATTGAGAGAATACATTAACAAATGTACAAACTTAAATGCACAAAATTATAATGTGTGAATAATACTGACAAGAAGCTTCAAAAAAATACCACAAACATACTTTACACTTCTGACATGTTTAACACAGCAAGAATAATGAATATAACGATAACGACACCGATATTGTCGGAATCACTTTCAGAACAAGCTGATGAACGATAAAAACACCGACAGCCAATCAGAATCCATCCTGCTTTAAGAGCTCCAGCATTTAAAACTGCAGCGCTTATAATAAACAGAACAATATCATCCGCTAATATAGTCATCGTTACTGGTGTGAACGGACCAAATTAAACTATAAAAGGCATGACATTTAGGGTGAACTTTGACCTAATATAATAAACTTAGAGTTCATGAGCACATAGAATAAAGCTCTAAATTAAATTAAATCATTGCAAATCTTCCTTCCTCAACTTGAGCTCATTTGGTTTAGAATTTTATTTTCCCCTCTTGAGCCAAAAGCAGGTGTAATTTACTTTCTCATGACAGTGAGCAGTTTCAGATCAAGTCGTTGCCTCAGTTTGTTTTACCTGAAGACAATGTTTTTAAGTCACCGTTTGTGTTTGTTTTATCATACGGATGTCATGTTAGCGTCTGAGCTGTCGTCTCGTGATCGTCGAGTGCTGCTTCACCAGGAAGCGTTTATCAGAGCTGCACTGGAGACAGAATGCAGAAGAGATTCAGGAGCAGATAATTACCATTCTACAGAAGTGTTTTAGAAATACTTTTGGGCATAACATTAACATTTTGATATATAGTTCAGAAGTAGAAATGGAAAACTTGCATTACTTGTAAAGGATTAGTTCACTTCTGAATTAAAATGCCCTGATAATTTACTCTCCTCCATGTCATCCAAGATGTTCATGTCTCTCTTTCTTCATCTTGGATGACATGAGAGTAAATTATCAGGAAAATTTTCATTCTGAAATGAAATAAGATTATTTTAAGAATAATTTTTAGTATATTAAAGGGTTAGTTCACCCAGAAATGTAATTTCTGTCATTAATTACTTACCCTATTAATATTGAACCACTGTACTCACATGAACTGATTTAAATATGTTTTTAGTACATTAAAGGATCTTGAGAGAGGAAATGTCATTGCTGGCTATGCAGGCCTCATTGAGCCATCGGATTTCATCAAAAATATCTTAATTTGCGTTCTGAAGATGAACAAAGGTCTTACGGGTGTGTGGAACGCCATGAGGGAGAGTAATTAATGACATTATTTTAATTTTTTGGGTGAACTAACCCAAAAATTAGTGCACAAAAATACTAAGCACTTTAAGTACATTTTGGAAGTGTACTTTTTTTTTCATAGTGTTTGCGTTTTTCTTTATTTGTATCTGCTAATCAAATAAAAGCTAATGAAACTAAGACTTCTCAGTTCACGTAAAACACTCACCATCACCAACATGTCCTTCAGTCTCTCAATGGCTTTACGATTCGCTCGTCCACGGGACACGTACGACGTCAGAACGACACTGTGAAAAAGGTCAACGGGTCACAAACAAATTGACGTACATCCTATTTTTATGTGAATTTTCCATCACAGCTGCTTAGGATCCGGCATTAGAAACAAAAAACACACACTTACACCTCAGCCAGTATCAGAGCGAACGCGAAGGCCTCCGACGTGATGTAGCTGATGGTGTTCTGGACCTGCTCGGGCAGCGCCTCCTTACACACATTGGTCACATTAGACACGTTTCTGTCTTTAAACGGGCCGCAGCCACCCTGATCGAACCTTTAGATGAGAACATGCCAGGATACGGTTTATGGACATGAGGAAAACCTCACTAATATAAAACTCACATATTATGAGTGAATACATTTATTAGGTGAATAGGTTTCTGTTATATGTTTTATTACGTCTTATTTAGCTAATAGATTTCACCATACTTGATTACTTGCATTAAGAATTAAGAAAAAGCTGTTTTGTACAAGTTTTCTGAGATGTTATGGTTAAACATGCAAATGAGGCATAATTTAAGTAAATTTGCATACATTTCCAGCACAAAAATCTTAACATTGGATAAAGCCAGATTCATAATTGTTCTTTGATTTTGTTGACATATTATAGGTTTTTCAGAAATATTGGATTTCTGTTTTTATCACTCCTTAAATCAGAAAATACTGTCAACAGACAAAAAATTATATTTATTTTTACCATGTTTTTAGGAGTAAAAGTTTCTGTAAATCAGGCCAATGATATATGAACAAACCTTCAGAATATAGATATGAATAAAACTGTAAAGATTTCCGACTTAAACTCGCTGCCTTTAAAGATATGGATTTTGATTGAAATATGCAAATAGATAAAGTGCAATAAAAACACTTTTGGATGTTTTCTTTCCATGTGTTATGGAAGCAAAATAGACCAAAAGTGAGCAGTGTATGAAAAAACACTGTATTATATCATCAATATACAGTACAGTATATGTCAACATTGACTGGTACCTGTTGATATTGACAACTAATGTGACCACAGACATGGAGAGACCCAACAACAGCATGAAATGGAACAGAACAGATGAACTGGCGGTCCGGAACATTCTCTGAGCCGGAGCACAACAGCGGACCACTGTGAACTGACGGACAGAGAGATGATATTATATCAGCTGTTTCTAAATATGATCTTAAAACATTCTTTTGGATTGCTTTTGACTTTTCTCTTTTGCAGGGTTATTGTAGTTAACTAAAACCATAACAAATATTTTTGTTGCTTGAAAGAAATACACGTTTACTGGAATAAAATTAAAATATATACAAATGCGAATGCAAATATCAAACCTTCTTGATGTAGAAGAGGAACAGCAGCCTGAGAGCGCTGATGGCCGGCAGTAGAGGGCAGTAAAACATGCCAACCCATGTGACCGTCTGACTGTTGACCAGGTCCAGCACATTGAAGGAAATCTCAAACTGCTTCTTGGCTAGTAATGATGAGGATGGAAACTTCTCCACTAATAAGCTATGATGAAAAGAAACATACAGTCATTAACTAAAGTTGAATTTCTCAAACCGCGGTGTGTGAGTTGATGAGCTGGTAAATAATTAAATCATAAAAATGGAAAATTAAAATAAATAAACAGGATTTACATGAACTTCTGTGTACTAAGACCCTAAAGGGTTCCCAGAGAAACTTTGCATTCCCCATTAAAACGTTTGCGTTCCACCGAGAAACTTTGCGTTCGCTCATAAAAGGTTTGCGTTCCACCGAGAAACTTTGCGTTCGCTCATAAAACGTTTGAGTTCCACCGAGAATCTTTGCGTTCGCTCATAAAACGTTTGTTTTCCACCGAGAAACTTTGCGTTCGCTCATAAAACGTTTGCTTTCCACCGAGAATCTTTGCGTTTGCTCATAAAACGTTTGCGTTCCACAGAGAAACGTTGCGTTCCACCGAGAAACTTTGCGTTCGCTCATAAAACGTTTGCGTTCCACGGAGAAACTTTGCGTTCGCTCATAAAAGGTTTGCGTTCCACAGAGAATCTTTGTGTTCGCTCATAAAACGTTTGCGTTCCACAGAGAAACGTTGCGTTCCACCGAGAAACTTTGCGTTCGCTCATAAAAGGTTTGTGTTCCACAGAGAATCTTTGTGTTCGCTCATAAAACGTTTACATTCCACCGAGAATCTTTGCGTTCGCTCATAAAACGTTTGCATTCCACCGAGAAACTTTGCGTTCGCTCATAAAACGTTTACGTTCCACCGAGAAACTTTGCGTTCGCTCATAAAACATTTGCTTTCCACCGAGAAAGTTTGCGTTCGCTCATAAAATGTTTGCGTTCCACCGAGAAACTTTGCGTTCACTCATAAAACGTTTGCGTTCCACCGAGAAACTTTGCGTTCGCTCATAAAACGTTTGAGTTCCACTGAGAATCTTTGCGTTCGCTCATAAAACGTTTGCTTTCCACCGAGAAACTTTGCGTTCGCTCATAAAACGTTTGCTTTCCACCGAGAATCTTTGCGTTTGCTCATAAAACGTTTGCGTTCCACAGAGAAACGTTGCGTTTGCTCATAAAACGTTTGCGTTCGCTCATAAAACGTTTACGTTCCACCGAGAAACTTTGCGTTCGCTCATAAAACGTTTGCGTTCCACCGAGAAACTTTGCGTTTGCTCATAAAACGTTTGCGTTCCACCGAGAAACTTTGCGTTTGCTCATAAAACGTTTGCGTTCGCTCATAAAACGTTTACGTTCCACCGAGAAACTTTGCGTTCGCTCATAAAACGTTTGCGCTCCACCGAGAAACTTTGCGTTCGCTCATAAAAGGTTTGCGTTCCACCGAGAAACTTTGCGTTCGCTCATAAAACGTTTGAGTTCCACCGAGAATCTTTGCGTTCGCTCATAAAACGTTTGTTTTCCACCGAGAAACTTTGCGTTCGCTCATAAAACGTTTGCTTTCCACCGAGAATCTTTGCGTTTGCTCATAAAACATTTGCGTTCCACAGAGAAACGTTGCGTTCCACCGAGAAACTTTGCGTTCGCTCATAAAACGTTTGCGTTCCACCGAGAAACTTTGCGTTCGCTCATAAAAGGTTTGCGTTCCACAGAGAATCTTTGTGTTCGCTCATAAAAGGTTTGCGTTCCACAGAGAATCTTTGTGTTCGCTCATAAAACGTTTGCGTTCCACCGAGAAACTTTGCGTTCGCTCATAAAAGGTTTGTGTTCCACAGAGAATCTTTGTGTTCGCTCATAAAACGTTTACGTTCCACCGAGAATCTTTGCGTTCGCTCATAAAACGTTTGCATTCCACCGAGAAACTTTGCGTTCGCTCATAAAACGTTTACGTTCCACCGAGAAACTTTGCGTTCGCTCATAAAACATTTGCTTTCCACCGAGAAAGTTTGCGTTCGCTCATAAAATGTTTGCGTTCCACCGAGAAACTTTGCGTTCACTCATAAAACGTTTGCGTTCCACCGAGAAACTTTGCGTTCGCTCATAAAACGTTTGAGTTCCACTGAGAATCTTTGCGTTCGCTCATAAAACGTTTGCTTTCCACCGAGAAACTTTGCGTTCGCTCATAAAACGTTTGCTTTCCACCGAGAATCTTTGCGTTTGCTCATAAAACGTTTGCGTTCCACAGAGAAACGTTGCGTTCCACCGAGAAACTTTGCGTTCGCTCATAAAACGTTTGCGTTCCACCGAGAAACTTTGCATTTGCTCATAAAACGTTTGCGTTCGCTCATAAAACGTTTACGTTCCACCGAGAAACTTTGCGTTCGCTCATAAAACGTTTGCGCTCCACCGAGAAACTTTGCGTTCGCTCATAAAACGTTTACGTTCCACCGAGAATCTTTGCGTTCGCTCATAAAACGGTTGCGTTCCACCAAGAAACTTTGCGTTCGCTCATAAAACGTTTACGTTCCACCGAGAAACTTTGCGTTCGCTCATAAAACATTTGCGTTCCACCGAGAAACTTTGCATTCGCTCATAAAACGTTTGCGTTCCACCGAGAATCTTTGCATTCGCTCATAAAACAGTTGCGTTCCACCAAGAAACTTTGCGTTCGCTCATAAAACGTTTGCATTCCACCGAGAATCTTTGCGTTCGCTCATAAAACGTTTGCTTTCCACCGAGAAACTTTGCGTTCGCTCATAAAACGTTTGCGTTCCACCGAGAAACTTTGCGTTTGCTCATAAAACGTTTACGTTCCACCGAGAATCTTTGCGTTCGCTCATAAAACGTTTGCATTCCACCGAGAAACTTTGCGTTCGCTCATAAAACGTTTACGTTCCACCGAGAATCTTTGCGTTCGCTCATAAAACAGTTGCGTTCCACCAAGAAACTTTGCGTTCGCTCATAAAACGTTTGCATTCCACCGAGAATCTTTGCGTTCGCTCATAAAACGTTTGCTTTCCACCGAGAAACTTTGCGTTCGCTCATAAAACGTTTGCGTTCCACCGAGAAACTTTGCGTTTGCTCATAAAACGTTTGCGTTCGCTCATAAAACGTTTACGTTCCACCGAGAAACTTTGCGTTCGCTCATAAAACGTTTGCGCTCCACCGAGAAACTTTGTGTTCGCTCATAAAACGTTTACGTTCCACTGAGAAACTTTGCGTTCGCTCATAAAACGGTTGCGTTCCACCAAGAAACTTTGCGTTCGCTCATAAAACATTAGCGTTCCACCGAGAAACTTTGCGTTCGCTCATAAAACGTTTGCGTTCCACCGAGAAACTTTGCGTTCGCTCATAAAACGGTTGAGTTCCACCGAGAATCTTTGCGTTCGCTCATAAAACGTTTGCTTTCCACCGAGAAACTTTGCGTTCGCTCATAAAACGTTTGCTTTCCACCGAGAATCTTTGCATTCGCTCATAAAACGGTTGCGTTCCACCAAGAAACTTTGCGTTCGCTCATAAAACGTTTGCTTTCCACCGAGAAACTTTGCGTTCGCTCATAAAACGTTTGCGTTCCACCGAGAAACTTTGCGTTTGCTCATAAAACGTTTGTGTTCGCTCATAAAACGTTTACGTTCCACCGAGAAACTTTGCGTTCGCTCATAAAACGTTTGCGCTCCACCGAGAAACTTTGCGTTCGCTCATAAAACGTTTACGTTCCACCGAGAATCTTTGCGTTCGCTCATAAAACGGTTGCGTTCCACCAAGAAACTTTGCGTTCGCTCATAAAACGTTTACGTTCCACCGAGAAACTTTGCGTTCGCTCATAAAACATTTGCGTTCCACCGAGAAACTTTGCGTTCGCTCATAAAACGTTTGCGTTCCACCGAGAATCTTTGCGTTCGCTCATAAAACGGTTGAGTTCCACCGAGAATCTTTGCGTTGGCTCATAAAACGGTTGCGTTCCACCGAGAAACTTTGCGTTCGCTCATAAAACGGTTGCGTTTCACAGAGAAACTTTGCGTTCGCTCATAAAATGTTTGCGTTCCAACGAGAAACTTTGCGTTCGCTCATAAAACGTTTGCGTTTCACAGAGAAACTTTGCGTTCGCTCATAAAACGTTTACGTTCCACCGAGAATCTTTGCGTTCGCTCATAAAACGTTTGCGTTTCACCGAGAATCTTTGCGTTCGCTCATAAAACGTTTGCGTTTCACCGAGAATCGTTGCGTTCGCTCATAAAACGTTTTGCGTTTCACCAAGAATCTTTGCGTTCGCTCATAAAACGTTTACGTTCCACCGAGAATCTTTGCGTTCGCTCATAAAACGTTTGCGCTCCATCGAGAAACTTTGCGTTCGCTCATAAAAGGTTTGCGTTCCACCGAGAAACTTTGCGTTCGCTCATAAAACGTTTGCGTTCCAACGAGAAACTTTGCGTTCGCTCATAAAACGTTTGCGTTTCACCGAGAAACTTTGCGTTCGCTCATAAAACGTTTGAGTTCCACCGAGAATCTTTGCGTTCGCTCATAAAACATTTGCGTTACGAGAAACTTTGCGTTCGTTCATAAAACGTTTATGTTCCACCGAGAAACTTTGCGTTCGCTCATAAAACGTTTGCGTTCCACCGAGAAACTTTGCGTTCGCTCATAAAAGGTTTGCGTTCCACAGAGAATCTTTGTGTTCGCTCATAAAACGTTTGCGTTCCACAGAGAAACGTTGCGTTCCACCGAGAAACTTTGCGTTCGCTCATAAAAGGTTTGTGTTCCACAGAGAATCTTTGTGTTCGCTCATAAAACGTTTACGTTCCACCGAGAATCTTTGCGTTCGCTCATAAAACGTTTGCATTCCACCGAGAAACTTTGCGTTCGCTCATAAAACGTTTACGTTCCACCGAGAAACTTTGCGTTCGCTCATAAAACATTTGCTTTCCACCGAGAAAGTTTGCGTTCGCTCATAAAATGTTTGCGTTCCACCGAGAAACTTTGCGTTCACTCATAAAACGTTTGCGTTCCACCGAGAAACTTTGCGTTCGCTCATAAAACGTTTGAGTTCCACTGAGAATCTTTGCGTTCGCTCATAAAACGTTTGCTTTCCACCGAGAAACTTTGCGTTCGCTCATAAAACGTTTGCTTTCCACCGAGAATCTTTGCGTTTGCTCATAAAACGTTTGCGTTCCACAGAGAAACGTTGCGTTCCACCGAGAAACTTTGCGTTCGCTCATAAAACGTTTGCGTTCCACCGAGAAACTTTGCATTTGCTCATAAAACGTTTGCGTTCGCTCATAAAACGTTTACGTTCCACCGAGAAACTTTGCGTTCGCTCATAAAACGTTTGCGCTCCACCGAGAAACTTTGCGTTCGCTCATAAAACGTTTACGTTCCACCGAGAATCTTTGCGTTCGCTCATAAAACGGTTGCGTTCCACCAAGAAACTTTGCGTTCGCTCATAAAACGTTTACGTTCCACCGAGAAACTTTGCGTTCGCTCATAAAACATTTGCGTTCCACCGAGAAACTTTGCGTTCGCTCATAAAACGTTTGCGTTCCACCGAGAATCTTTGCATTCGCTCATAAAACAGTTGCGTTCCACCAAGAAACTTTGCGTTCGCTCATAAAACGTTTGCATTCCACCGAGAATCTTTGCGTTCGCTCATAAAACGTTTGCTTTCCACCGAGAAACTTTGCGTTCGCTCATAAAACGTTTGCGTTCCACCGAGAAACTTTGCGTTTGCTCATAAAACGTTTACGTTCCACCGAGAATCTTTGCGTTCGCTCATAAAACGTTTACGTTCCACCGAGAATCTTTGCGTTCGCTCATAAAACAGTTGCGTTCCACCAAGAAACTTTGCGTTCGCTCATAAAACGTTTGCATTCCACCGAGAATCTTTGCGTTCGCTCATAAAACGTTTGCTTTCCACCGAGAAACTTTGCGTTCGCTCATAAAACGTTTGCGTTCCACCGAGAAACTTTGCGTTTGCTCATAAAACGTTTGCGTTCGCTCATAAAACGTTTACGTTCCACCGAGAAACTTTGCGTTCGCTCATAAAACGTTTGCGCTCCACCGAGAAACTTTGTGTTCGCTCATAAAACGTTTACGTTCCACTGAGAAACTTTGCGTTCGCTCATAAAACGGTTGCGTTCCACCAAGAAACTTTGCGTTCGCTCATAAAACATTAGCGTTCCACCGAGAAACTTTGCGTTCGCTCATAAAACGTTTGCGTTCCACCGAGAAACTTTGCGTTCGCTCATAAAACGGTTGAGTTCCACCGAGAATCTTTGCGTTCGCTCATAAAACGTTTGCTTTCCACCGAGAAACTTTGCGTTCGCTCATAAAACGTTTGCTTTCCACCGAGAATCTTTGCGTTCGCTCATAAAACGGTTGCGTTCCACCAAGAAACTTTGCGTTCGCTCATAAAACGTTTGCTTTCCACCGAGAAACTTTGCGTTCGCTCATAAAACGTTTGCGTTCCACCGAGAAACTTTGCGTTTGCTCATAAAACGTTTGTGTTCGCTCATAAAACGTTTACGTTCCACCGAGAAACTTTGCGTTCGCTCATAAAACGTTTGCGCTCCACCGAGAAACTTTGCGTTCGCTCATAAAACGTTTACGTTCCACCGAGAATCTTTGCGTTCGCTCATAAAACGGTTGCGTTCCACCAAGAAACTTTGCGTTCGCTCATAAAACGTTTACGTTCCACCGAGAAACTTTGCGTTCGCTCATAAAACATTTGCGTTCCACCGAGAAACTTTGCGTTCGCTCATAAAACGTTTGCGTTCCACCGAGAATCTTTGCGTTCGCTCATAAAACGGTTGAGTTCCACCGAGAATCTTTGCGTTGGCTCATAAAACGGTTGCGTTCCACCGAGAAACTTTGCGTTCGCTCATAAAACGGTTGCGTTTCACAGAGAAACTTTGCGTTCGCTCATAAAATGTTTGCGTTCCAACGAGAAACTTTGCGTTCGCTCATAAAACGTTTGCGTTTCACAGAGAAACTTTGCGTTCGCTCATAAAACGTTTACGTTCCACCGAGAATCTTTGCGTTCGCTCATAAAACGTTTGCGTTTCACCGAGAATCTTTGCGTTCGCTCATAAAACGTTTGCGTTTCACCGAGAATCGTTGCGTTCGCTCATAAAACGTTTTGCGTTTCACCAAGAATCTTTGCGTTCGCTCATAAAACGTTTACGTTCCACCGAGAATCTTTGCGTTCGCTCATAAAACGGTTGCGTTCCACCAAGAAACTTTGCGTTCGCTCATAAAACATTTGCGTTCCACCGAGAAACTTTGCGTTCGCTCATAAAACGTTTGCGTTCCACCGAGAAACTTTGCGTTCGCTCATAAAACGTTTGCGTTTCACCGAGAATCTTTGCGTTCGCTCATAAAACGGTTGAGTTCCACCGAGAATCTTTGCGTTCGCTCATAAAACGGTTGCGTTCCACCAAGAAACTTTGCGTTCGCTCATAAAACGTTTATGTTCCACCGAGAAACTTTGCGTTCGCTCATAAAACATTTGCGTTCCACCGAGAAACTTTGCGTTCGCTCATAAAACGTTTGCGTTCCACCGAGAATCTTTGCGTTCGCTCATAAAACGTTTGCGTTCCACCGAGAAACTTTGCGTTCGCTCATAAAACGTTTGCGTTTCACCGAGAATCTTTGCGTTCGCTCATAAAACGTTTTGCGTTTCACCAAGAATCTTTGCGTTCGCTCATAAAACGTTTACGTTCCACCGAGAATCTTTGCGTTCGCTCATAAAACGTTTACGTTCCACCGAGAAACTTTGCGTTTGCTCATAAAACATTTGCGTTCCACCGAGAAACTTTGCGTTCGCTCATAAAACGTTTGCGTTCCACCGAGAATCTTTGCGTTCGCTCATAAAACGGTTGAGTTCCACCGAGAATCTTTGCGCTTGCTCATAAAACGTTTGCTTTCCACCGAGAAACTTTGCGTTCGCTCATAAAACGTTTGCGTTCCACCGAGAAACTTTGCGTTCGCTCATAAAACGTTTGCTTTCCACCGAGAAACTTTGCGTTCGCTCATAAAACGTTTGCTTTCCACCGAGAAACTTTGCGTTCGCTCATAAAACGTTTGCTTTCCACCGAGAATCTTTGCGTTTGCTCATAAAACGTTTGCTTTCCACCGAGAATCTTTGCGTTCGCTCATAAAACGTTTGCGTTCCACCGAGAAACTTTGCGTTCGCTCATAAAACGTTTGCTTTCCACCGAGAAACTTTGCGTTCGCTCATAAAACGTTTGCTCTCCACCGAGAAACTTTGCGTTCGCTCATAAAACGTTTGCTTTCCACCGAGAATCTTTGCGTTTGCTCATAAAACGTTTGCGTTCCACAGAGAAACGTTGCGTTCCACTGAGAAACTTTGCGTTCGCTCATAAAACGGTTGCGTTCCACCAAGAAACTTTGCGTTCGCTCATAAAACATTAGCGTTCCACCGAGAAACTTTGCGTTCGCTCATAAAACGTTTGCGTTCCACCGAGAAACTTTGCGTTCGCTCATAAAACGGTTGAGTTCCACCGAGAATCTTTGCGTTCGCTCATAAAACGTTTGCTTTCCACCGAGAAACTTTGCGTTCGCTCATAAAACGTTTGCTTTCCACCGAGAATCTTTGCGTTCGCTCATAAAACGGTTGCGTTCCACCAAGAAACTTTGCGTTCGCTCATAAAACGTTTGCTTTCCACCGAGAAACTTTGCGTTCGCTCATAAAACGTTTGCGTTCCACCGAGAAACTTTGCGTTTGCTCATAAAACGTTTGTGTTCGCTCATAAAACGTTTACGTTCCACCGAGAAACTTTGCGTTCGCTCATAAAACGTTTGCGCTCCACCGAGAAACTTTGCGTTCGCTCATAAAACGTTTACGTTCCACCGAGAATCTTTGCGTTCGCTCATAAAACGGTTGCGTTCCACCAAGAAACTTTGCGTTCGCTCATAAAACGTTTACGTTCCACCGAGAAACTTTGCGTTCGCTCATAAAACATTTGCGTTCCACCGAGAAACTTTGCGTTCGCTCATAAAACGTTTGCGTTCCACCGAGAATCTTTGCGTTCGCTCATAAAGCGGTTGAGTTCCACCGAGAATCTTTGCGTTGGCTCATAAAACGGTTGCGTTCCACCGAGAAACTTTGCGTTCGCTCATAAAACGGTTGCGTTTCACAGAGAAACTTTGCGTTCGCTCATAAAATGTTTGCGTTCCAACGAGAAACTTTGCGTTCGCTCATAAAACGTTTGCGTTTCACAGAGAAACTTTGCGTTCGCTCATAAAACGTTTACGTTCCACCGAGAATCTTTGCGTTCGCTCATAAAACGTTTGCGTTTCACCGAGAATCTTTGCGTTCGCTCATAAAACGTTTGCGTTTCACCGAGAATCGTTGCGTTCGCTCATAAAACGTTTTGCGTTTCACCAAGAATCTTTGCGTTCGCTCATAAAACGTTTACGTTCCACCGAGAATCTTTGCGTTCGCTCATAAAACGGTTGCGTTCCACCAAGAAACTTTGCGTTCGCTCATAAAACATTTGCGTTCCACCGAGAAACTTTGCGTTCGCTCATAAAACGTTTGCGTTCCACCGAGAAACTTTGCGTTCGCTCATAAAACGTTTGCGTTTCACCGAGAATCTTTGCGTTCGCTCATAAAACGGTTGAGTTCCACCGAGAATCTTTGCGTTCGCTCATAAAACGGTTGCGTTCCACCAAGAAACTTTGCGTTCGCTCATAAAACGTTTATGTTCCACCGAGAAACTTTGCGTTCGCTCATAAAACATTTGCGTTCCACCGAGAAACTTTGCGTTCGCTCATAAAACGTTTGCGTTCCACCGAGAATCTTTGCGTTCGCTCATAAAACGTTTGCGTTCCACCGAGAAACTTTGCGTTCGCTCATAAAACGTTTGCGTTTCACCGAGAATCTTTGCGTTCGCTCATAAAACGTTTTGCGTTTCACCAAGAATCTTTGCGTTCGCTCATAAAACGTTTACGTTCCACCGAGAATCTTTGCGTTCGCTCATAAAACGTTTACGTTCCACCGAGAAACTTTGCGTTTGCTCATAAAACATTTGCGTTCCACCGAGAAACTTTGCGTTCGCTCATAAAACGTTTGCGTTCCACCGAGAATCTTTGCGTTCGCTCATAAAACGGTTGAGTTCCACCGAGAATCTTTGCGCTTGCTCATAAAACGTTTGCTTTCCACCGAGAAACTTTGCGTTCGCTCATAAAACGTTTGCGTTCCACCGAGAAACTTTGCGTTCGCTCATAAAACGTTTGCTTTCCACCGAGAAACTTTGCGTTCGCTCATAAAACGTTTGCTTTCCACCGAGAAACTTTGCGTTCGCTCATAAAACGTTTGCTTTCCACCGAGAATCTTTGCGTTTGCTCATAAAACGTTTGCTTTCCACCGAGAATCTTTGCGTTCGCTCATAAAACGTTTGCGTTCCACCGAGAAACTTTGCGTTCGCTCATAAAACGTTTGCTTTCCACCGAGAAACTTTGCGTTCGCTCATAAAACGTTTGCTCTCCACCGAGAAACTTTGCGTTCGCTCATAAAACGTTTGCTTTCCACCGAGAATCTTTGCGTTTGCTCATAAAACGTTTGCGTTCCACAGAGAAACGTTGCGTTCCACCGAGAAACTTTGCGTTCGCTCATAAAACGTTTGCGTTCCACCGAGAAACTTTGCGTTCGCTCATAAAACGTTTGCGTTCCACCGAGAAACTTTGCGTTCGCTCATAAAACGTTTGAGTTCCACAGAGAAACGTTGCGTTCCACCGAGAAACTTTGCGTTCGCTCATAAAACGTTTGCGTTCCACCGAGAAACTTTGCGTTCGCTCATAAAACGTTTGCGTTCCACCGAGAATCTTTGCGTTTGCTCATAAAACGTTTGCGTTCCACAGAGAAACGTTGCGTTCCACCGAGAAACTTTGCGTTCGCTCATAAAACGTTTGCGTTCCACCGAGAAACTTTGCGTTCGCTCATAAAAGGTTTGTGTTCCACAGAGAATCTTTGTGTTCGCTCATAAAACGTTTGCGTTCCACAGAGAAACGTTGCGTTCCACCGAGAAACTTTGCGTTCGCTCATAAAACGTTTGCGTTCCACCGAGAAACTTTGCGTTCGCTCATAAAACATTTGCGTTCCACCGAGAAACTTTGCGTTCGCTCATAAAACGTTTACGTTCCACCGAGAAACTTTGCGTTCGCTCATAAAACTTTTACGTTCCACCGAGAAACTTTGCGTTCGCTCATAAAACGTTTGCGTTCCACCGAGAATCTTTGCGTTCGCTCATAAAACGGTTGCGTTCCACCGAAAACTTTGCGTTCGCTCATAAAACGTTTACGTTCCACCGAGAAACTTTGCGTTCGCTCATAAAACGTTTGCGTTCCACCGAGAAACTTTGCGTTCGCTCATAAAACGTTTGCGTTCCACCGAGAAACTTTGCGTTCGCTCATAAAACATTTGCGTTCCACCGAGAAACTTTGCGTTCGCTCATAAAACGTTTGCGTTCCACCGAGAATCTTTGCGTTCACTCATAAAACGTTTACATTCCACCGAGAAACTTTGCGTTCGCTCATAAAACGTTTGCGTTCCACCGAGAAACTTTGCGTTCACTCATTAATCGTTTACGTTCCACCGAGAAACTTTGCGCTCGCTCAAAACGTTTGCTTTCCACCGAGAATCTTTGCGTTCGCTCATAAAACGTTTGCTTTCCACCGAGAAACATTGTGTTCGCTCATAAAACGTTTGAGTTCCACCGAGAATCTTTGCGTTCCCTTTGCGTTCGCTCATAAAACGTTTGCTTTCCACCGAGAAACTTTGCGTTCGCTCATAAAACGTTTACGTTCCACCGAGAATCTTTGCGTTCGCTCATAAAACGTTTGAGTTCCACCGAGAATCTTTGCGTTCGCTCATAAAACGTTTGCGTTCCACCGAGAAACTTTGCGTTCGCTCATAAAACGTTTGCGTTCCACCGAGAATCTTTGCGTTCGCTCATAAAACGTTTGCTTTCCACCGAGAAACTTTGCGTTCGCTCATAAAACGTTTGCGTTCCACCGAGAATCTTTGCGTTTGCTCATAAAACGTTTGCGTTCCACCGAGAATCTTTGCGTTCGCTCATAAAACGTTTGCTTTCCACCGAGAATCTTTGCGTTCGCTCATAAAACGTTTGCGTTCCACCGAGAAACTTTGCGTTTGCTCATAAAACGTTTGCGTTCAATATTTGAGCTCAAAGGAGTTCAATAAAGTATGAGTAACTCACGCTCTTGGGTAAGCCACAAAAAACGCAGTGAAGAAACACTCCAGGAAGTTGAAAACGGTGAGTTTGTACATCTCCTTCCCAAACTCGTTCTCTCCACAAACTGGGATTTGTTTACAGACTTTGGTATCACTGCAATTCTGAGCACAGTTAAAGAGATATTAGCAAAAGTCCCCATTTGCTTTCATGTAATCTCATTGTCTACAACTGAGAAATTAAAGAGATTTCATTGGTGACTGTTTTTCCCTGTTAACATACCTGTACAGCTGGAGGTCTAATAAGGAAGAATAGATAGATGCCCAAAGATGCCAACTTCAGGAAAATGCTCCTGTAATATTCACATAAATTTACATCAAGTCAAAGGTGTTTGTATAGCGCTTTTGTCAGTACACATCGTTTTCAAAGCAGTTTTACAGAAAATCTTTATGAATCTTCATAAATCTTGTAATATCTTTATGCCTTATAGTTTAAGTGATTAGAGCTAGACAATAGTATTGCTTTATGTGAATATACTGTATGTATGCAAATAAAGTTGGACATATATATATATATATATTCAACTTTATATAAAGAGCTATATAAAATAATAAATATTGCTGTATTTAATACCACAGGGACACACACCAGAGGTCAAAGTGCATGACCTGTCTGACCTGATTAGGGTGAGGTTGAGCTGGATGGTGAGTGAATAATCTTCAAACTCTGAGACCTTACTGAAGATGTGTGGCAACACGTAGTTTATTGTCGTCATTGTGATCGGAGGAAGATACTCAAGCATCAATGACAAAGTCCAGTGAAGATCCTTATGCTGACAAGAGAGAATAATGTCTGGACATCAATCATTAGGAAACTCACTGCAACAATTGAGAAAATAATGAACATTCAAGCATGAAGACCTGTTCTAGTAGAGCCCAAAAACAACATCAAGGTTTTGTAAAAGGACATGATAATATGGCTTCTTTAATTATTCATGTACAGTACCTCATTTCGTGACAGAACAATGGAGTAATGGATCAGAGTGAATGAGCTTCCCAGAAGAATCAGCACAAGGAAGTTCAGAAAGACCCGAAAGAGGATGAGCTGAACCCAATGTCTGAGCGATCGGCTCTGGACTCGCTCGTGAAACGTCTGCTCTTCTAGATCCATCTGAAGCATAGGTCAGAGGTCATCAAGACAATAGGAATGTTGTTCCTGTATCTCTCTGAGTCTGATTGATTGTTGATTTCTCACCTTCAGTTCGTTTCTGATGAAGTTTTGTTTCAGTGATGCTGCTTGACGGTCCTGGATGCAGAAATCCCACCCACAGAAAACCTTGTAACTCAGGTTGGAACTGAAGCGATTTCCTGTGAGCCATGAGTGTTTGTAGCCCACCACCGTCCTGAAAGAGAGCAGCGCAGTGGACATCAGTGTACGGAGAGCCTAAAGGGACATGGTGATGGACAAAATTATGAGGTCGGAGGAAAAATTTGAATTCATTGCTTTTGTGTGCGCTCACAAATCTTCTGCGTTCACCAAAGTTCTACCAAGACACTTTTCATCCACTCAAAAAATGTTTGCATTCTATCGAGAAACTTTGTTTTCGCTTGCAAACTTTTGCATTCCACCCAGAAACTTTGCATTTGTTCACAAAATCTTTTAATTCTACCAAACATTTTAATTCTACAGAGAATCTTTGCATTCGCCCACTAAACGGTTTAATTCTACCAAGAATGGTTTAATTCTACCAAGAATCTTTGCGTTCGCTCACTAAACAGTTTAATTCTACCAAGAATGGTTTAATTCTACCAAGAATCTTTGCGTTCGCCCACTAAACAGTTTAATTCTACCAAGAATCTTTGCGTTCACCCACTAAACGGTTTAATTCTACCAAAAATCTTTGCGTTCGCTCACTAAACAGTTTAATTCTACCAAGAATGGTTTAATTCTACCAAGAATCTTTGCGTTCGCCCACTAAACAGTTTAATTCTACCAAGAATCTTTGCGTTCACCCACTAAACGGTTTAATTCTACCAAAAATCTTTGCGTTCGCTCACTAAACAGTTTAATTCTACCAAGAATGGTTTAATTCTACCAAGAATCTTTGCGTTCGCCCACTAAACAGTTTAATTCTACCAAGAATCTTTGCGTTCGCTCACTAAACGGTTTAATTCTACCAAGAATGGTTTAATTCTACCAAGAATCTTTGCGTTCGCCCACTAAACAGTTTAATTCTACCAAGAATGGTTTAATTCTACCAAGAATCTTTGCGTTCACCCACTAAACGGTTTAATTCTACCAAAAATCTTTGCGTTCGCCCACTAAACAGTTTAATTCTACCAAGAATCTTTGCGTTCGCTCACTAAACGGTTTAATTCTACCAAGAATGGTTTAATTCTACCAAGAATCTTTGCGTTCGCTCACTAAACAGTTTAATTCTACCAAGAATCTTTGCGTTTGCCCACTAAACGGTTTAATTCTACCAAGAATGGTTTAATTCTACCAAGAATCTTTGCGTTCGCCCACTAAACGGTTTAATTCTACCAAGAATGGTTTAATTCTACCAAGAATCTTTGCGTTTGCCCACTAAACGGTTTAATTCTACCAAGAATGGTTTAATTCTACCAAGAATCTTTGCGTTTGCCCACTAAACGGTTTAATTCTACCAAGAATGGTTTAATTCTACCAAGAATCTTTGCGTTTGCCCACTAAACGGTTTAATTCTACCAAGAATGGTTTAATTCTACCAAGAATCTTTGCGTTCGCCCACTAAACGGTTTAATTCTACCAAGAATGGTTTAATTCTACCAAGAATCTTTGCGTTCGCCCACTAAACGGTTTAATTCTACCAAGAATGGTTTAATTCTACCAAGAATCTTTGCGTTCGCCCACTAAACGGTTTAATTCTACCAAGAATGGTTTAATTCTACCAAGAATCTTTGCGTTCACCCACTAAACGGTTTAATTCTACCAAGAATGGTTTAATTCTACCAAGAATCTTTGCGTTCACCCACTAAACGGTTTAATTCTACCAAGAATGGTTTAATTCTACCAAGAATCTTTGCGTTCACCCACTAAACGGTTTAATTCTACCAAGAATCTTTGCGTTCACCCACTAAACGGTTTAATTCTACCAAGAATCTTTGCGTTCGCCCACTAAACGGTTTAATTCTACCAAGAATGGTTTAATTCTACCAAGAATCTTTGCGTTCACCCACTAAACGGTTTAATTCTACCAAGAATGGTTTAATTCTACCAAGAATCTTTGCGTTCACCCACTAAACGGTTTAATTCTACCAAGAATGGTTTAATTCTACCAAGAATCTGTGCGTTCACCCACTAAACGGTTTAATTCTACCAAGAATCTTTGCGTTCACCCACTAAACGGTTTAATTCTACCAAGAATGGTTTAATTCTACCAAGAATCTGTGCGTTCACCCACTAAACGGTTTAATTCTACCAAGAATGGTTTAATTCTACCAAGAATCTTTGCGTTCACCCACTAAACGGTTTAATTCTACCAAGAATGGTTTAATTCTACCAAGAATCTTTGCGTTCGCCCACTAAACGGTTTAATTCTACCAAGAATCTTTGCGTTCGCCCACTAAACGGTTTAATTCTACCAAGAATCTTTGCGTTCACCCACTAAACGGTTTAATTCTACCAAGAATGGTTTAATTCTACCAAGAATCTTTGCGTTCACCCACTAAACGGTTTAATTCTACCAAGAATGGTTTAATTCTACCAAGAATCTTTGCGTTCACCCACTAAACGGTTTAATTCTACCAAGAATGGTTTAATTCTACCAAGAATCTTTGCGTTCACCCACTAAACGGTTTAATTCTACCAAGAATGGTTTAATTCTACCAAGAATCTTTGCGTTCACCCACTAAACGGTTTAATTCTACCAAGAATCTTTGCGTTCACCCACTAAACGGTTTAATTCTACCAAGAATCTTTGCGTTCACCCACTAAACGGTTTAATTCTACCAAGAATCTTTGCGTTCACCCACTAAACGGTTTAATTCTACCAAGAATGGTTTAATTCTACCAAGAATCTTTGCGTTCGCCCACTAAACGGTTTAATTCTACCAAGAATGGTTTAATTCTACCAAGAATCTTTGCGTTCACCCACTAAACGGTTTAATTCTACCAAGAATCTTTGCGTTCGCCCACTAAACGGTTTAATTCTACCAAGAATGGTTTAATTCTACCAAGAATCTTTGCGTTCACCCACTAAACGGTTTAATTCTACCAAGAATGGTTTAATTCTACCAAGAATCTTTGCGTTCACCCACTAAACGGTTTAATTCTACCAAGAATCTTTGCGTTCGCCCACTAAACGGTTTAATTCTACCAAGAATCTTTGCGTTCGCCCACTAAACGGTTTAATTCTACCAAGAATGGTTTAATTCTACCAAGAATCTTTGCGTTCGCCCACTAAACAGTTTAATTCTACCAAGAATCTTTGCGTTCGCCCACTAAACAGTTTAATTCTACCAAGAATCTGTGCGTTCACCCACTAAACGGTTTAATTCTACCAAGAATGGTTTAATTCTACCAAGAATCTTTGCGTTCACCCACTAAACGGTTTAATTCTACCAAGAATGGTTTAATTCTACCAAGAATCTTTGCGTTCACCCACTAAACGGTTTAATTCTACCAAGAATGGTTTAATTCTACCAAGAATCTTTGCGTTCACCCACTAAACGGTTTAATTCTACCAAGAATGGTTTAATTCTACCAAGAATCTTTGCGTTCGCCCACTAAACAGTTTAATTCTACCAAGAATCTTTGCGTTCGCCCACTAAACGGTTTAATTCTACCAAGAATGGTTTAATTCTACCAAGAATCTTTGCGTTCACCCACTAAACGGTTTAATTCTACCAAGAATGGTTTAATTCTACCAAGAATCTTTGCGTTCACCCACTAAACGGTTTAATTCTACCAAGAATCTTTGCGTTCGCCCACTAAACGGTTTAATTCTACCAAGAATGGTTTAATTCTACCAAGAATCTTTGCGTTCACCCACTAAACGGTTTAATTCTACCAAGAATCTTTGCGTTCGCCCACTAAACGGTTTAATTCTACCAAGAATGGTTTAATTCTACCAAGAATCTTTGCGTTCACCCACTAAACGGTTTAATTCTACCAAGAATGGTTTAATTCTACCAAGAATCTTTGCGTTCACCCACTAAACGGTTTAATTCTACCAAGAATGGTTTAATTCTACCAAGAATCTTTGCGTTCACCCACTAAACGGTTTAATTCTACCAAGAATCTTTGCGTTCGCCCACTAAACAGTTTAATTCTACCAAGAATCTGTGCGTTCACCCACTAAACGGTTTAATTCTACCAAGAATGGTTTAATTCTACCAAGAATCTTTGCGTTCACCCACTAAACGGTTTAATTCTACCAAGAATCTTTGCGTTCGCCCACTAAACAGTTTAATTCTACCAAGAATCTTTGCGTTCGCCCACTAAACGGTTTAATTCTACCAAGAATCTTTGCGTTCACCCACTAAACGGTTTAATTCTACCAAGAATGGTTTAATTCTACCAAGAATCTTTGCGTTCACCCACTAAACGGTTTAATTCTACCAAGAATGGTTTAATTCTACCAAGAATCTTTGCGTTCGCCCACTAAACGGTTTAATTCTACCAAGAATGGTTTAATTCTACCAAGAATCTTTGCGTTCACCCACTAAACGGTTTAATTCTACCAAGAATGGTTTAATTCTACCAAGAATCTTTGCGTTCACCCACTAAACGGTTTAATTCTACCAAGAATGGTTTAATTCTACCAAGAATCTTTGCGTTCACCCACTAAACGGTTTAATTCTACCAAGAATGGTTTAATTCTACCAAGAATCTTTGCGTTCGCCCACTAAACAGTTTAATTCTACCAAGAATCTTTGCGTTCGCCCACTAAACGGTTTAATTCTACCAAGAATGGTTTAATTCTACCAAGAATCTTTGCGTTCGCCCACTAAACGGTTTAATTCTACCAAGAATGGTTTAATTCTACCAAGAATCTTTGCGTTCGCCCACTAAACGGTTTAATTCTACCAAGAATGGTTTAATTCTACCAAGAATCTTTGCGTTCACCCACTAAACGGTTTAATTCTACCAAGAATCTTTGCGTTCGCCCACTAAACGGTTTAATTCTACCAAGAATGGTTTAATTCTACCAAGAATCTTTGCGTTCACCCACTAAACGGTTTAATTCTACCAAGAATGGTTTAATTCTACCAAGAATCTTTGCGTTCACACACTAAACTGTTTAATTCTACCAAGAATGGTTTAATTCTACCAAGAAACTAAACGGTTTAATTCTACCAAGAATGGTTTAATTCTACCAAGAATCTTTGCGTTCACCCACTAAACGGTTTAATTCTACCAAAAATCTTTGCGTTCGCCCACTAAACAGTTTAATTCTACCAAGAATCTTTGCGTTCGCCCACTAAACGGTTTAATTCTACCAAGAATGGTTTAATTCTACCAAGAATCTTTGCGTTCGCCCACTAAACAGTTTAATTCTACCAAGAATCTTTGCGTTCGCCCACTAAACGGTTTAATTCTACCAAGAATCTTTGCGTTCGCCCACTAAACGGTTTAATTCTACCAAGAATCTTTGCGTTCGCCCACTAAACGGTTTAATTCTACCAAGAATGGTTTAATTCTACCAAGAATCTTTGCGTTCGCCCACTAAACGGTTTAATTCTACCAAGAATGGTTTAATTCTACCAAGAATCTTTGCGTTCGCCCACTAATTCTACCGGTTTAATTCTACCAAGAAGTTTAATTCTACCAAGAATCTTTGCGTTCGCCCACTAAACGGTTTAATTCTACCAAGAATGGTTTAATTCTACCAAGAATCTTTGCGTTCGCCCACTAAACGGTTTAATTCTACCAAGAATGGTTTAATTCTACCAAGAATCTTTGCGTTCGCTCACTAAACGGTTTAATTCTACCAAGAATGGTTTAATTCTACCAAGAATCTTTGCGTTCACCCACTAAACGGTTTAATTCTACCAAAAATCTTTGCGTTCGCCCACTAAACAGTTTAATTCTACCAAGAATCTTTGCGTTCGCCCACTAAACGGTTTAATTCTACCAAGAATGGTTTAATTCTACCAAGAATCTTTGCGTTCGCCCACTAAACAGTTTAATTCTACCAAGAATCTTTGCGTTCACCCACTAAACGGTTTAATTCTACCAAGAATTCTACCAAGAATCTTTGCGTTCGCCCACTAAACGGTTTAATTCTACCAAGAATCTTTGCGTTCGCTCACTAAACGGTTTAATTCTACCAAGAATGGTTTAATTCTACCAAGAATCTTTGCGTTCACCCACTAAACGGTTTAATTCTACCAAAAATATTTGCGTTCGCCCACTAAACAGTTTAATTCTACCAAGAATCTTTGCGTTCGCCCACTAAACGGTTTAATTCTACCAAGAATGGTTTAATTCTACCAAGAATCTTTGCGTTCGCCCACTAAACGGTTTAATTCTACCAAGAATCTTTGCGTTCGCCCACTAAACGGTTTAATTCTACCAAGAATCTTTGCGTTCGCCCACTAAACGGTTTAATTCTACCAAGAATGGTTTAATTCTACCAAGAATCTTTGCGTTCGCCCACTAAACGGTTTAATTCTACCAAGAATCTTTGCGTTCGCCCACTAAACGGTTTAATTCTACCAAGAATGGTTTAATTCTACCAAGAATCTTTGCGTTCACCCACTAAACGGTTTAATTCTACCAAGAATCTTTGCATTCGCTCACTAAACGATTTAATTCTACCAAGAATGGTTTAATTCTACCAAGAATCTGTGCGTTCGCTCACTAAACGGTTTAATTCTACCAAGAATGGTTTAATTCTACCAAGAATCTTTGCGTTCGCTCACTAAACGGTTTAATTCTACCAAGAATGGTTTAATTCTACCAAGAATCTTTGCGTTCACCCACTAAACGGTTTAATTCTACCAAGAATGGTTTAATTCTACCAAGAATCTTTGCGTTCACCCACTAAACGGTTTAATTCTACCAAAAATCTTTGCGTTCGCCCACTAAACAGTTTAATTCTACCAAGAATCTTTGCGTTCGCCCACTAAACGGTTTAATTCTACCAAGAATGGTTTAATTCTACCAAGAATCTTTGCGTTCGCCCACTAAACGGTTTAATTCTACCAAGAATGGTTTAATTCTACCAAGAATCTTTGCGTTCACCCACTAAACGGTTTAATTCTACCAAGAATCTTTGCGTTCGCCCACTAAACGGTTTAATTCTACCAAGAATGGTTTAATTCTACCAAGAATCTTTGCGTTCACCCACTAAACGTTTTAATTCTACCAAGAATGGTTTAATTCTACCAAGAATCTTTGCGTTCGCCCACTAAACGGTTTAATTCTACCAAGAATCTTTGCGTTCGCCCACTAAACGGTTTAATTCTACCAAGAATGGTTTAATTCTACCAAGAATCTTTGCGTTCACCCACTAAACGGTTTAATTCTACCAAGAATGGTTTAATTCTACCAAGAATCTTTGCGTTCACCCACTAAACGGTTTAATTCTACCAAGAATGGTTTAATTCTACCAAGAATCTTTGCGTTCGCCCACTAAACGGTTTAATTCTACCAAAAATCTTTGCGTTCGCCCACTAAACAGTTTAATTCTACCAAGAATCTTTGCGTTCGCCCACTAAACGGTTTAATTCTACCAAGAATGGTTTAATTCTACCAAGAATCTTTGCGTTCGCACACTAAACGGTTTAATTCTACCAAGAATGGTTTAATTCTACCAAGAATCTTTGCGTTCACCCACTAAACGGTTTAATTCTACCAAAAATCTTTGCGTTCGCCCACTAAACGGTTTAATTCTACCAAGAATGGTTTAATTCTACCAAGAATCTTTGCGTTCACCCACTAAACGGTTTAATTCTACCAAGAATGGTTTAATTCTACCAAGAATCTTTGCGTTCACCCACTAAACGGTTTAATTCTACCAAGAATGGTTTAATTCTACCAAGAATCTTTGCGTTCACCCACTAAACGGTTTAATTCTACCAAGAATGGTTTAATTCTACCAAGAATCTTTGCGTTCACCCACTAAACGGTTTAATTCTACCAAAAATATTTGCGTTCGCCCACTAAACAGTTTGATTCTACCAAGAATCTTTGCGTTCGCCCACTAAACGGTTTAATTCTACCAAGAATGGTTTAATTCTACCAAGAATCTTTGCGTTCACCCACTAAACGGTTTAATTCTACCAAGAATGGTTTAATTCTACCAAGAATCTTTGCGTTCACCCACTAAACGGTTTAATTCTACCAAGAATGGTTTAATTCTACCAAGAATCTTTGCGTTCACCCACTAAACGGTTTAATTCTACCAAGAATGGTTTAATTCTACCAAGAATCTTTGCGTTCACCCACTAAACGGTTTAATTCTACCAAAAATCTTTGCGTTCGCCCACTAAACAGTTTAATTCTACCAAGAATCTTTGCGTTCGCCCACTAAACGGTTTAATTCTACCAAGAATGGTTTAATTCTACCAAGAATCTTTGCGTTCGCCCACTAAACGGTTTAATTCTACCAAGAATGGTTTAATTCTACCAAGAATCTTTGCGTTCACCCACTAAACGGTTTAATTCTACCAAAAATCTTTGCGTTCGCCCACTAAACAGTTTAATTCTACCAAGAATCTTTGCGTTCGCCCACTAAACGGTTTAATTCTACCAAGAATGGTTTAATTCTACCAAGAATCTTTGCGTTCGCCCACTAAACGGTTTAATTCTACCAAGAATGGTTTAATTCTACCAAGAATCTTTGCGTTCACCCACTAAACGGTTTAATTCTACCAAGAATGGTTTAATTCTACCAAGAATCTTTGCGTTCACCCACTAAACGGTTTAATTCTACCAAAAATATTTGCGTTCGCCCACTAAACAGTTTGATTCTACCAAGAATCTTTGCGTTCGCCCACTAAACGGTTTAATTCTACCAAGAATGGTTTAATTCTACCAAGAATCTTTGCGTTCGCCCACTAAACAGTTTAATTCTACCAAGAATGGTTTAATTCTACCAAGAATCTTTGCGTTCGATCACCAAACGGTTTAATTCTACCAAAAATCTTTGCGTTCGCCCACTAAACGGTTTAATTCTACCAAAAATCTTTGCGTTCGCCCACTAAACGGTTTAATTCTACCAAGAATGGTTTAATTCTACCAAGAATCTTTGCGTTCGACCACTAAACAGTTTAATTCTACCATGAATCTTTGCGTTCGCCCACTAAACAGTTTAATTCTACCATGAATCTTTGCGTTCGCCCACTAAACGGTTTAATTCTACCAAGAATGGTTTAATTCTACCAAGAATCTTTGCGTTCGCCCACTAAACAGTTTAATTCTACCAAGAATCTTTGCGTTCGCCCACTAAACGGTTTAATTCTACTAAGAAACTTTGTTTGCTTTTTAGAATTTGTAAAATATTTTGCGTACTAAAATCATTTGTGAGCGAATGCAGAGGTTCTCTGAGAACACTGAAGTTGTGAGTGAATGCAAAAACATTGAAATTATTCTCATATTTTTTCCATCACCATGTCCCTTTATGGGGTCCATATTAATGAAGCTATTAACTACAAATCAGATGAGAAATGATTCCACAGATACATGTTATGAATGTTCCCAGTTCAACAGCTGTTAAATTCTATGCACAGCATCTGTAAACTTAGAGATGAGTTGAAATGATTTTCTGTAGTATTAGACATTATGCTGTTGATATAGTCTATGGTTATAGCGCCACTTAGTGGTCAAGAGCAGCAAATGCATGTTGCTGCTGAATTCACTTATTCTGAATGAGCAGCATCTGCATCTGTAACTTGAACCAGTAACATTCATTTAACAGCTCAGGGGTGAATGATCTGACCTGCGGACCACCATGATGATGCTGAGGAAGAGGATAGAGATCATGCCAAGTAGAAAGAGGATCGGAGTGTTTAAACAGTCTAAATCAAGAGACCCACGAGTGTAGAAACTATGAAACACTGGAGAGTGCTCAAGAACACCCTGGAAAACACAGAGAACAGACCCGGAAGAGAAGAGAGTGTGTTTAGAACCGAGTGTTAAAGACAGCTGAAGAAAATAATAATACATTCTCAAGAATGTACATCAAATAAACACATAAATCTCACTGCCGTAAACAATTAAGACAATATCCTGATTAACAGAAATCACTATACATTCATTTATATATGTGCATGTCAAAAGAAGATGTGAAAAGTCAAGCAATAGAATAAAAACTTATTTTACTACATTAACAGTAAGAATATACTCAATATAAGTTATATATACGACTTATTTTGCTCTCTGGTCACAGTGAGCGAGTGTTCAATTATAGTAAATGAGTTGATTCAATAAAATCTAAAAATGTTGGTCAGACTGAAAAATGAGAGAGCGACCATCATAAAATGACTTACCGATCCGACAAAAATGTCTTTATATCCAAGAGGTAAATGCTGATGTCCTAAAAAAAAAACGAATAACTCAGTTTTATCAGTTTTAATGCATCATGTTTAACTCTAAAAGTCTGTTCACAAAACGATTACTAAATGATAACTACATTAACATTCACACCGGAGACAATAACGATAAAGATATCGTTCTAAATATAAACAAACAGCAGATTCCACACCACAACTATAACGATAACGGCAGTGAAACAATATCGTTAGTATGTTTTTATCTCCAGCTGATGAACGATAAAATCATTGACAGCCAATCAGAATCCATCCTGCTTCAGAGTTTGAGCATTTAAAGGTACGGTAAGCAATTTCTGAGAAACATAGTTGATATTTGAGATCAACAAAACGGACATGCCCCTACCCTAAAGGATCACACCCCCAACTTTATAGCTCCGCCCTCAAATTCACAAACACTATGCACCACAGGCACCTCCCCCCTAATGACTGGACACGCCTCTTACTGCTGATTGGCTACAAGTGTGTTGTGGTGCACAGTCCGCTTTCAACAGTGTTTCGCAGAAATCGCACTTTACGAACGATATTGCGCTGGTGTAGATGCTATTATGATTATCATTATCTTTATGGTTATTGTTACGAACAGACCTTAAATGTGCACTGCAGTTTCGTCGTTTGTCGCTTTAAATATTTGAGCTCTTAAAGCAGGATGGATTCTGATTGGCTGTCAATGTTTTATTATTCATCAGCTCAAAAAATGTTGTTATAGTTGTGATGTCTGCTCTTCTATTCTTTCTTATAATTATTTTTAGAGCTATATCATTATAGTTATCGGACTTGTTGTGAACGGGCCTTTTAAGAGACAGCAGACCCTCACCGTTCATACTCGAGTTCTCCCTGTACACCAGCGTCGGCGTCAGCACAGATCCGGCGATGATGACGCAGTACAGCAGGTTTAAACACAGCAAGTACCGCAGGAACACAAAGTACGCCTTCACCCCGACACCAAACTGACCTGTAGACCAGATCAGATACGGTTAACTGCTCTGTCATCATGTACTCACCTACATATCATTAACATCGTTAAACTCGACAGTCACCTTCGATCTTATGGAGCGTGTGACTCCATGGCAACAGTCTTGAGAGGGCCCTGCCCACATGCTCCTTTATGCGCCGCCTTGTGGTTTGCTGGCTCCGCCTCCACGATTCCCAGTTACCAATGCTGCTTCTCTGCAGGTTCTGCTGCTTTCTGATTGGCACAAACAAAACTCTGAAACACTGAAATTGACCACTAGATGGTGACGTGTCTGTGTATAATTCACACAATCCACTACTGATAATACAACGTTTGAAGGATCCCCAATATAGATATTTCTGTATTTCTGCTGTATGAAATGTATATAAATATCATCCTGCATCTTCTTTGGAACTGAAGGTATTCTCAGTCACCTGATGTCTCTCTTGTCCTGCAGACAGACAGGCAGAGCTCTGAGCGGCACGCTGGGGTTCCAGGAGACTCTGTCCAGGTGAAAACTCTCATCCGAATCATGTGTGACGGCATCTGCGTGAGTTCGTAGATGAGCCTGTGAGCTCGGCAACAGGCCGAATATCTCAGTCTGATAATATTCGCATGAGTCGCTGGACAGATCCGAGTTGCAGCTGTCATCTGTGCGGACAAACATCAAACATAATACTGCTAGAAATTGATAGTAAATTTCACAACAAATTACAAAGAAATGACAAGCAACACATTGAATTAAACATGAAATTTTGAAGTAGAAATAGAATTATTAGTATGTATTTCCCTGTAAAACAGTACAATAATCTGTTTTATTTACAGCACTGCAAAAAAAGTTTTTCTGCCTCAGTGTTTTTTGTCTTATTTTCCAGTAAAACTATCTAAACACTCTTAAATCAAGATATATTTACATGAGATTTTTGTTTGTGCTTAAAACAAATAAAAATCTGCCAGTGGAAAATATGCAAGAATATGCAATGTTTTTATCGGAATATGCAACTTTTTTTATTGGAATATGCAAGAATATGAAATGCTTTTTATTGGAATATGAAACTTTTTTTATTGGAATATGCAAGAATATACAAGGCTTTTTATTGGAATATGAAAGTTTTTTTATTGGAATATGCAAGAATATGAAATGCTTTTTATTAGAATATGCAAGAATATGAAATTCTTTTTATTGGAATATGAAAGTTTTTTATTGGAATATGCAAGAATATGAAATGCTTTTTATTGGAATATGAAACTTTTTTTATTGAAATATGCAAGAATATGCAAGGCTTTTTATTGGAATATGAAAGTTTTTTTATTGGAATATGCAAGAATATGAAATGCTTTTTATTAGAATATGCAAGAATATGAAATGCTTTTTATTGGAATATGAAAGTTTTTTTATTGGAATATGCAAGAATATGAAATGCTTTTTATTGGAATATGAAAGTTTTTTTATTGGAATATGCAAGAATATGAAATGCTTTTTATTAGAATATGCAAGAATATGAAATGCTTTTTATTGGAATATGCAAGGCTTTTTATTGGAATATGCAAGAATATCCAACGCTTTTTACTGGAATATGAAACTTTTTTTATTGAAATATGCAAGAATATGCAAGGCTTTTTATTGGAATATGCAAGAATATGCAACGCTTTTTATTGGAATATGAAACTTTTTATTGGAATATGCAAGAATATGCAAGGCTTTTTATTGGAATATGCAAGAATATGCAACACTTTTTATTGGAATATGAAACTTTTTTATTGGAATATGCAAGAATATGCAACACTTTTTATTGGAATATGAAACTTTTTTATTGGAATATGTAAGAATATCCAACGCTTTTTATTGGAATATGCAACGCTTTTTATTGGAATATGAAACTTTTTTTATTGGAATATGCAAGAATATTAAATTAAACTCACTTCATTTTGATCAGCTTGTCTGTAAACAAGCCCAAAATCTCAAGTCATTTTGCTTCTCTAGTTAATGTATCTTGATGTGTTGATGTTTAGATATTTGTGCTGGAAAATGACAAAAATATGGAGGAAGAATTTTTTTTCTTAACATTTGGTGTACTTAACATTCAGACACATTAAGAACACCTAAAATACTGTATTCTAATACTTAATGTATACTTAATAACTTAATAACATAAGTTTTTGTTTTTAAAAAGCAGCTTTGGTGTCGTCGACTATTAAAGCGAGAAAGAAAGAGGTGAGATGCATTTCTGCAAACAAACCACAGAAGGAGAAGGAAGTCAAGTCTCTGTTGAAACTCTAAATCATCAGAGGAAACTGATGTGCATAAATTATTCAAACAGATAAGCCATGATGATATGTCACTTGATCAGTGATGAATAAGATGACGGACTCTGTCACAGAAACACACACACACTCACAAACACACATTTCTTTACCTGATAGGAGTCTTTGGAAGTTTGGTATCCTATCTTTTGTCTCCATCATCATCGGTCAGTGCCGAGGCCTCACAAACACACATACAGACTCATATGAACACAGGACAAACATACAGACTTCAAGTGTGCAGGGACTCTCTTCTTGTTCGCACTTCTCAGTGTGTTTAAGGAAGGCGAAATGCATGAGTGATGCAGGAAGTCATGTGATGAACGTGGGTGTCGCATCAGAATGAGCCAAAAGATGTGAGTGGGATCTTGACACAACGTTTTACATGTTTAATAAGTTGAATCTGAAGGATCGCTGGTGAGGTGAGGACAGATGTTTGATGACCCTTTCTGCTTTTCGCACTGAGTTTGAGTGGTTTCTGACCAACACTATTAAGTGACACTTCCAGGTGTTCATGATTAACATTTTTAAAACAATCATTTTATAGAGATTGTGCTTACAAAAGCTGAGCTGTTTGGATGGTTGCTAAGTGGTTGCTAGGGCATTGCTATGAAGTTGCTAGGGTGTTCAGGGTGGGTGCTAGGGGATTGTTTGGGTGTTCTGGATGGTTGCTAAGAGATTGCTAAGCAGTTATGGTGTTCTGGAAGGTTTCTAGGTGGTTTCTACTTCTAGGTAGTTGCTGAAGTGTTCTGGGTGGTTGCTCTGCGATTTCTATGGTACTCTTGAGTGGTTACTATGCAGTTTCTATGGGTGATGCTAGGCAGATTCTATGGTACCTTGAGTGGTTGCTAGGCTTTTTGCTAGGGTGTTGTGGGTAGTTGCTAGTGTGTTAGGCAGTTGCTAAGGTACTCTGGGTGGCTGCAATGATGTTTCTAGGCTGTTCTGGGTGGTTGCTAGGCAGTTTCTATGGTACTCTGGCTGGTTTCTATGCTAGGTTGTTCTGATTGTTTGCTAGTCGGTTGTTTTGGTGTTCTGGATAGTTGCTAGGTAGTTGCTTAAGTGTTTGGGGTGGTTGCTTTGCAGTTTCTATGGTACTCTTGAGTGGATACAAGGCAGTTGCTAGGCAGTTTCTATGGGTGTTGCTAGGCAGATTCTATGGTACCTTGAGTGGTTGCTAGGCCGTTGCTAGAGTGATGTGGGTAGTTGTTAGTGTGTTAGGCAGTTGCTAAGGTACTCTGGGTGGTTGCAAGGCTGTTTCTAGGGTGTTCTGGGCGGTTGCTATGCAGTTTATATGGTACTCTAAGTGGTTTCTAAGCTAGGTTGTTCTGATTGGTTGTTCTGGAAAGTTGCTAGGTGTTAACTAGGGTGTTCGGGCTGGTTTCTAGGTAGTTGCTAGGGTGTTGATAGGCAGCCTTTATGGTACCTTGAGTGGTTGCTAAGGTGTTGTGGGTGGTTAGTTACTAGGGTGTTAGGCAGTTGCTAAGGTGCTCTAGGTGGTTGCTAGGCTGTTTCTATGGTGTTCTGGGCGGTTGCTAGGTAGTTGCTGAAGTGTTCTGGGTGGTTGCTCTGTAGTTTCTATGGTACTCTTGAGTGGTTTCTAGGTTGTTCTGATTGGTTGCTAGGGTGTTGCAAGTCAGATTTTTTGGCATTCTGGATAGTTGCTAGTTCTTAGATAGGGTGTTCTGGCTGGTTTCTAGGTGGTTGCTAGGCAGTTTCTATGGTACTTTGAGTGGTTGCTAGGCAGTTGCTAGGGTGTTGTGGGTAGTTGCTAGGTTGTTAGGAAGTTGCTGAGATACTCTGGGTGGTTGCTAGGGTGCTTCTAAGCAGTTGATAGGGTTTTATGGGTAAAAATGTGTATTCACTAATTTCTGTAACTTTTAACACTTATGCATTTGTGTGACACTTTCATCCAATGCAACTTATATTGCAAATAAGGTTTATATTTTAATCAGTTTATGCGTTACCCGGGAATCGAACCCATGAACTTTATGTTGTGAGCGCAAGGATCTACTTTTTGAGCTACAGGAATGTGTTAATATTATTGATTAAATCTAAAAGGACAGTACAGTAATGTAATTAAAAAAATATTTCCAAATAATATTTTACACATTTATAATATTAATATATCACAGTATAAATTAGGTATTTATACATGAAAATATATAGTCTTAGGATAGGGGTCCGGGTCCCTCGAACAAGCATGATTCAGTGGCATCTGAAGATTGAAAACCTACAGATAAACATGCATTCTGATAAACATCATCTCGGTTGTGAGTTAGTAAGTGCTGCCATGTTACATAATAATTTTGTGGTTGATATGTACACAATCATTATATGGAAAATCTGCCACTTGACGTCATTACTTAAGAATCTCACACAAGCAGAATCTAAACCACTGAGGCGCGCGCACGCTCACACTTCCTCCATCAGGGCATCGATGAGCAACTTCAACAATAGAAAGAAAAGAGAGAGATGAGTAAGAACAGACCGCAGTGCTTTCCTGGAGTAAAACGCGTCTAAACGGGCACTGAAGTGAAGTTGCCAACAGGTTAGATCTCTATTTTCTGTTTAGTCAGATTTATAAATGTCTTAAAATCTAAATTGAATGGGCAGAAGTACAGTCTGAGACCTTAAAAACATCATAAAACTACTTTGTTGTGGAGTAAACTCATTCAAACCTTTGATTTATGTGGGAAAACTTTTAAGTAGCCCTCAGATGATTTGTTTTGATGCGTCTGACTGACTTCAGTCAAGGGTTCAATGGACTCAACAATGAATCGGTTCATACCATTTTAAATTAGGTTATTCACACTTTTAAATTAATTGCTGTTCAGTCTAATATTGTGCCGTACATATACCGATTAAACACTTAATGCGATTATAAAAACAACATAAAGCGTATTTTGAGTGTTTGTACGAGATGATAAATAATTTCACCCCCCTACGGAAACAAAAGTGATTCGGTCCTAGTAACGTAAACGAATTGTTCATTTGAACCGATTCTTTTTGATGATTCAAAACCCACTCACAGAGAGCGAGTGTAAAGAGGAGTTGGTTTAAACGTTACGCGTCCAAACGAACCGATTCGAACTGATTCGGATTTCTAGACGTTCGTTACTCATTAGAAGTTTCTGTTTACTTCAGTCCAGCGCGAGAAGCGGTGAGTTATGCTTATTTACTTAATTTATTAATGACCAACAGAAACTCTTTCGAGTTTGTTTAAGCGATAGAAGAGATAACATCGAGATAAAGTTTAAATGAGTTTGAGAGCTTGAGCGAATCAATCAGATTCTGTTTGTTACTTCGACAGGTGTAAACACAATAAAAGAGTTCCGTATCATAATCAGGTTTTCACATGTTTAGTGTTTACAAAATCAAACACGACTTTTGAAACCTGTAGATTTCAGAATATCTATTACAATATATGATTCAGTGATACTACACATTTATGTGGAACTTAATACCATGGTATTATCAAATAAACATGATTTTGACATTGAACATGGTAAAACCATGGTACTTTTTGCTTCCTTTTTTGTGTGTCCTTAACCCAAACTGGTTGATTAATTTGGGTTAGATTTTTGAGGCACATAAATTCATCTAGGTTTTCAAAGTCACAGATTTGCATTGAATTTTAATCTGATATTTATGGGAATGACATCAGAATCCAATTAATCAGAAATGTGAACGGGTGCGATTGTGTTTTAAATGAATTCAGTTATCATGCGATGAACAGAACGAAGCCATTGTGTTGCTGGTCCAGAGGAATTCTCTTTGTGTTTGGTTGAATGAATGTTTGTTGTTTTAGGATTTTTGGGAGCGGTGCTGCTCTTGTACTATTATAAAACCCCTTTAGAAATCAGTTTTCATTCCTTCACAAAGTCCTGGAGATCTTTCAGCGCAACACGACTGCATTGTTCTTCTCTAGTTCCAGATGTGCAATCTGATCTCATTGTACGGTCTGTTTTTAGTTCTGTGTTATATAAATCTCCCTCTTTTGGACGTGTTTCAAATTACGTATTAGTCCCCTCGAGGGTCGTATCCCTTCACTACAGCCCCCCACACTCATCGTCCGGATGTCTCACACACCCACCCTTCTCATTGCCGTCAGTTCAACATTTACATTAATGCATTTGGATGATGCTTTTATCCAAAGTGATTTACATTTGTACACATAGTGGTGAGCAGCAGATGAGAGTCTCATTTAAACTTGAAGTGGAATGTACTCCAATAACCTGTTTTGTTTACAACTGTCACAAAGTTCATTATGAAATGCCTTGCAAGTTCAGGAATTCAGTTGGTGTTTATAAACACAAAGAATAAAAAGCAGGAAAGGCGTAAACGACGCTCGGGACAAAAGACGGAACTGTGACTCTCAGTTTATGCTCCGCATGTGTTTTTAAGCCTTTCCGACTTAAACATTCGGACGCGAGAGAGAACTCAGTGTGGTACTCGAGCGCTGTGTGAGAACACAGACCGCTTGAATGTATTTACAAAACTGTCAAAAGTATCCCCACAGTCTGTTATGAACACACACAGTAGAGAAATAAAACAATATATTGGATCCGTGCAGCTCTTAAAGTGACAGCAGCCTAATAAACCTGCTGCTGTCTTTTGTTTTTAATGTTAATCAAGCTACAAAAACTGCTCTTGACTGAATAACTTTTTTTGTAACTTTAATAAGGATTAATCGATATTTAATTTATACAGTAAAGACTGAATTTGATTTATTTTCTCTACCTGAAAACTACTTGAAATGTATTTATTTGTGCTATTGCTCGTAATTTGATTTGTTCTTATTGCTGACAGTCTTCAACAATGTTTAAAATTTTAATGAGTAGTTTTTGGTGTCAGTCTTATTTATTATGGATCAAAAACAATGAAACTATAACTATGCTCATTTTATTTATTATGTTTTGTGGTGGGGCCAGTGATAATTTTAGGACAAGTAAAAATTTTAACCACTTGCCGGCCGCGCCAGTAGAAAAATCTTTAGCATGTTTGCAGTAGGAGTTTGTGGTTGATAACGGGTTTTAAGGTGTCATGAGATGAGAAGTCAAATTTGCCTTGATATTTTGACATATAAGAGGTCTTTGTACCATTAAAACATCCTGCGACTTTATAACTTGCAATTGTGCGTCAGAATTGAGAGTTGTAATAGGAATTGTGAGAAATAAAGTCCGAATTGTGAAGGAAAGAAAGTATTTGTGACTTTTTATCTCACTATTCTGACTTTTTTCTTGCAATTTGATTATATCTCAAATATCTGACATTATTTTTATTTTTGATTCAAGCTTCCATAAGACTCTCTCTCTGTGTGTGTGTGTGTGTAATGCAATCGTCTCTCTGAGCGTTTGCAATCTTCAGTGGAAAGGTTTTGAAATGTCTTCTGACCACAGGCTGCTGTTGGTGATGTCAGTGCCAGGAAAACACACCTCCACCCACTGCACACACTCTCTGGTTCTCCTTTTCCTCAGTGTTTCCAACACTTTGTGCCTGTACCTCATTATACACTCAAGGAAAATCTAAAAGGATATTAAGATATCTTTAATACTTCTTGAGTTACAGGCATGCAAACTTCAGGCATAAACCACAAGAAGTGCTTTTTGCCATTTTTGAACCGTCACTGTTTGCATATGATGAAACAAAGATTGTTTAAGTTAACAGATTTTACTAACAGACCCCAATCTCTGTGTAAAAATACCATCTAGGGCTCCGCATGCGATTTGGCAAAGGCTGCGATTATTTCATGCACAACTTATCAGAGCTCTAGTAAATGTAAATGTAGTAAATGCTTCTCCATCTGAAAGCCGTGCGATAGAAAGATGGCAGCAGGGCTGCACGATTTAAAGTCATTTTTACCCCCCTGAAATTTGGCTCCAAATCTCGTGAAAATTGTCATTTTTAACCCCCTTTACAAAATATTGGATTACTCAGTTACTGTTCATCCATAACATTTAATATGTTGGCTTTCATCACTATTTATGTTCGCCTTTATTCCGGGAGACCTCTAGTTGAGTTGACACGGAATGACTCAATTTTTATTCATTTTTATTTATTTATTTGAATTTTTCACTATTTTTTTTTTTTTTTTTACTATTTAAAAATGTACTATTTATTGAAATTATAACAAATTTTTTTTATATGAAAAGTCAAAATTATGACATTAAAAAGTCGAAATTAACAGTCAAAGTTATGACAAAAATTGAAATTGACGTAGAAATTAACAGTCAAGATACTAAATCAAAATTAACAGTCAAAATTTTGAGTCGAATTTGAAAGTTGAAATTATTACAGAAAGTCAATTATGACAAAAAAATTGAAATTGACATACTAAGTCAAAATTTCCAAAAAAATTAAATTGACAAAAGTCGAAATTGACAAAATTTGAAATTGACATACTCTCTTACTACTTTTTACTATTTATTGACATTTTTACATGCTGTCATATTTGACGTAAAGTCAAAATTATGACAGAAAGTCAAAAATATGACAGTCGATTATGATAAAAATGTAAAAAAAAAAATTGCCATATGTCAAAAATGTTAAAAAGCCAAAATTATGACACAATAAATAAAAATTGACAGTCAAAATTTTGAGTCAAATTTGACAGTTGAAATTATTTCAGTCAATTATGACAAAAAATTTGAAATTGCCAAAAAAATTGCCAAAAAAATTTAAATTATGACAAAATTTGAAATTATGACATACTCTTTTACTACTTTTTACTATTTATTGAATTTTTTACATGCTGTCATATTTGATGTAAAGTCAAAATTATGATGCAAAGTCAAAAATATGACGCGTCAAAATTGACAGTCGATTATGCAAATTTTTTTTTAAAAAACATTGACATGTCAAAGATGTTAAAAAGCCAAAATTATGACATAGTAAATCAAAATTGGCAGTCAAAATTGACAAAAAGTTGAAATGATGACATACGAAATGAAAACTGACAGTCAAAACTGACAAAAAACATTTAAATTATGACGTACTACGTCGAAATTATGACAGGCAAAAATTATGACAAAATTTGAAATGGACGGTCGAAATTGACAAAAAGTCGAAATTATGACATACTAAATCGAAATGATGAGTCAAAATTCTGACAGTCAAAAGTTGAAATTATGACAGTTAAAAATTATTTTTTTAATATTATCACATACTATATTGAAATGATGACAAAAAGTCAAAATTATGACAAATAATTAGAAATTACAAGTCAAAATTGAAATTGACATACCATGTCAAAATTATGACTTAATATTTCATAATTATGACTTAAATGTTACAATTATGACACACTAATTTTGACTTTCTATGTCATAATTATGATGTCATAATTAAGGCTTGCTTTTTTTTTTTCTTCCATTGAGTTAAACGGGTTAAACAGAACATTATTTGGATCAGATTCCTTCAAAAGCCTGTAACCATCATTTAAAATGAGGTGTTGCGCAATTCAGACATATTTTTAATTGAAGCTAGTCAGGTTTGTAGCTGCTATGAATCTCTCATAAATAACACTTTAATAAACCAGCCAATAATAAAACATGTTCATGAGCTATCTTCACTAATCTACACAGTTTCCTGCAGCAGGATGATGTTGGTTAACACTCTGCATCAGCTGCTCAACACACTGAATCATGCCATCAGCGCAGTCAGTTTATTGTCGTGACCCACAGGCTGATAGAGTTGTTTCTGTAGGCAGACACACCTTCAGATCTCCGTGTCAGACAGGTTCAAACACGATAAGAGTTCATT
Organism: Chanodichthys erythropterus; assembly: GCF_024489055.1. Taxonomy (NCBI): domain Eukaryota; kingdom Metazoa; phylum Chordata; class Actinopteri; order Cypriniformes; family Xenocyprididae; genus Chanodichthys; species Chanodichthys erythropterus. The sequence continues at coordinate 770,403 of NC_090226.1, forward strand.
CACTGACATTCTTTCTGTTCGTGTTGTTCAGCAGCAGAATGACGGGCGGCGCGATCAGGCAGGAGTTTCCTCTGGAGCGTCCGTGAGAGGAGCAGAAATCATGGCCGGCAGGGTCAATTTTTACTCGGATCTGGTCACTGATATAGAGTGAGTGACTTTGTTTCTATATTTATTTACTCGTGTTTCTTTCTGTAGACTATATCTGTCATGTGATGTGCCAGCTGTTTTTGTGTCTTTGTGATTCAGTCTTTCAGCTTTCAGTCTGTGTGTGTGTATATATTAGTATTCATGTAATGTTTTTGTCTTTTGATGCTTCAAGCAGTGCATTGTTTATGATGTATTCCTATTTTAACTGATTAAAAATTAAAATAAATTAGTGTTCAAAAGTTTGGTTTGTTTGTTTTTTTTTTAAAGAAATTAATACTTTTATTCAGCAAAGATGCATTAAACTGATCAAAAGTGACAGTAAAGACATTTATAATATTACAAAAGATTTTATTTTAAATAACTGCTGTTCTTTTGAACTTTCTATTCATAAAGAATCCTGAAAAATAAAATGTATCACAGTTTCCACAAAAATATGATTGTTTTCAACATTGACAATAATCATAAATGTTTCTTGAGAAGCAAATCATCATATCAGAATGATTTCTGAAGGATCATGTGACACTGAAGACTGGAGTAATGATGCTGAAAATTCATCTTTGATCACAGGAATAAATTACACCTTACTATATATTCACATAGAAAACAGCTGATTTACATTATAATAATATTTTACTATTTTTTACTGTATTTTTGATCACAGGAATAAATTACACCTTACTATATATTCACATAGAAAACAGCTGATTTACATTATAATAATATTTCACAATTTTTACTGTATTTTTTATCAAATAAATTCAGCTTTGATCACATGAATAAATTACACTTTACTATATATTCACATAGAAAACAGCTGATTTACATTATAATAATATTTCACAATTTTTACTGTATTTTTTATCAAATAAATTCAGCTTTGATCACATGAATAAATTACACTTTACTATATATTCACATAGAAAACAGCTGATTTACATTATAATAATATTTCACTATTTTTACTGTATTTTTGATCACAGGAATAAATTACACTTTACTATATATTCATATAGAAAACAGCTGATGGTAATATTTCACAATTTTTACTGTATTTTTGATCAAATAAATTCAGCTTTGATCACAGGAATAAATTACACTTTACTATATATTCACATAGAAAACAGCTGTTTTACATTGTAATAATATTTCACAATTTTTACTGTATTTTGGATCAAATAAATGCAGCCTTGGTGAGCAGAAGAGACCCCAAACTGTCCATTGTTTGTGATTTGTGTGTTTTTGTGCATCAGAAGTCCAGCTGATGAAGATGGGGTTCATGATTCATTCAGTCAGCTGATTGAGGAACAGTGTCATGACCTTCATGATGACTTTCAACCTGACTTTCATGATGACTTTCATGATGTCATAGAGATGAACTCGCTGGACCCGGAGGAGGAGAGCAGAGGTCAGATCACACACTGCAGCCTATTCTGACCAAAAACCACCCACTTAGACAAGAATCAAAGCTTTGAGCCAATCAGATTAGAGATCAGGAGGGTCAGTTATTATAAAAGAGGCCATTTTATGCACTTTGGTGTTGTTTTTGGGCTCTTCTAGAACAGGTTGATTATTTTCCTCATATTCTCCATTGTTGCAGCTCCTCTCTTCCCAGTCTGTCAGTAACGCTCTGTTTAGTTCCTGTCTCTATGAAGACCCGCTTTCTGAAAAGCACAATGTGCTCTGATTGGTCGGCTGGAGCAGTGTGTTGTGATTGGTGTTTGGGAAATGTCCCGCCCCTTACCATAACCGCCAGTTTCAACACACTACTAACTAACTCAACCAGGCCCCGCCCCTTTATTCTGCGCATTAATTATTTAAATGAGGAAGAAAACTCAAGATGGAGGCGTTTTAGTGATATAGAGAATAATTTCAGAGCTTTTTCATGCTCAAACAGCAACATTACACACTAAAGACAGATGAAGATGTAATAAAGCTCAACAGGTCCTCTTTAATCTGTGTTTGTGTCTCAGATGACATCATGCATCTGGAGGGTCCAGCGTACCATCGGTCTGACAGCGAGGTGCCGCAGCAGACTGATCATTTGATTGGAGACCGCTGGTCATCTGACACGCTCAAAGTCCTGTCCTCGATGCCCAGCCGCACCATTGGTCAGTCTGCATTGAGAATGTGTTTGTCTTTCATCTTGGTTTCTGCTGAGAAACATCAAATGGTGTTTGTTATGAGTGAAATCTGCTTTCCTGGTTCTGACTTCCTGTACAGCTTGTATCTTTTCCTCTTGATCACTTCAGTTTAAGATCGGTCTGTGTCTGCAGGTCGCAGTCGAGGAGCGATCATCTCTCAGTATTACAACCGCACCATGCAGCTGCGCAGACGCAGGCAGAGCAGACCCTCCATACAACACTTCCCTCGGTCTGCGCGTCCCAGCATCCGCGGTTACCGCGTGGAAACGGACGGAGCCGATTTTGAGGAGGAGGAAGGTGAAAACACTGAAGCCTAGAGTTTGGAATAATTATGATTTTTTAAAATGTTTTTGAAAGAGGCTCTTCTGCGTTTCTTGCATTTATTTGATCAAAAATACAGTAAAAAAATCACAAAATATTTTTACAATGTAAAACAGCTGTTTTCTATGTGAATATATGTTAAAGTGTAATTTATTCCTGTGATCAAAGCTGAATTTTCAGCATCATTACTCCAGTCTTCAGTGTCACATGATCCTTCAGAAATCATTCTAATATGATGATTTGCTGCTCAAGAAACATTTATGATTATCAATGTTGAAAACGGTTACATATTTTTGTTGAAACTGATTATCTTTGATGAACAAAGTTCAAAATATATTATAAATATTTTTACTGATCAGTTTACATCAAATTATTGTGTCCTTACTCAATAAAAGTTTTAATTTTCACAGAATTAATAAGCAGCAAAACTCTTTTCAACATTGATAATAATCATAAATGTTTCTTGAGCAGCAAATCATCATATTAGAATGATTTCTGAAGGATCATGTGACACTGAAGACTTGAGTAATGATGCTGAAAATTCAGCTTTGGTCACAGGAATAAATTACACTTTACTATTTATTCACATAGAAAACAGCTGTTTTACATTGTAAAAATATTTCACAATTTTTACTGTATTTTTGATCAAAAATGCAGCCTTGATCACAGGAATAAATTACATTTTACTATTTATTTACATAAGAACATCTGTTTTAAATTGTAATAATATTTTGTGATTTTTACTGTATTTTTAATCAATTAAATGCAGGTTTGATCACAGGAATAAATTACATTTTACTATATATTCACATAGAAAACAGCTATTTTACAGTATAATAATATTGCACATTTTTACTGCATTTTTAATCAAATAAATTCAGCTTTGATCACAAGAAAAAATTACATATCTATATATATATATATATATATATATATATATATATATATATATATATATATATATATATATATATATATATATATATATATATATATATTATTCACATAGAAAACAGTTAATTTCAATTGTAAAAATATTTCACAATTTTTACTGTATTTTTGATCAAATAAAGCAGCTTTGGTGAGCAGAAGAGACTCTTTCAAAAACATTACAAATCTTAATTATTCCAAACTTTTGACCAATAATGTGTGATCCCCAAATCATGTTTTCTATGTCATGCTCATCTTGTACACTGACTCTGTGTAGATAATAAGAGGGAGCGTTTAGTGAATAATCTGCAGAATCTGTCAGCGAATGATCGTGTGCGCATGTTGAGAGCGATGCCACTGAGTCTCGCAGAGAAGAAAGAGCTCAGGTAAATACACACATCCTATGACAATACCACACTGCCACACCTGCATCTGTTCAACAGAACTGTGTTCTTAATGTCTCAGTGCTACCACAAAATAAATATTTATTTGAGAGGATCAAAAGCAATATTTGTAATATACAAAATAATGCAAAGGCATTAAAACTCAACTTCTAAGAACTGGTTCTGTTTAATGAATTGTTTAAAAAGACTCATTTGTGTAATGAAACACTTCATGAATCACTTCAAGCCTTGTTGTAATAAATGGTGCAAAAAACATTAAATTGTGCTTTAAAACCAGTATTGTTTTGCTTGGTGCAATTTATCATATTGCAAAAACTGACTCATGTGGGGAAACATTTCTGTTTCCTAAAATCTTGTTCCTCTTCTGACATTGTGTTTTTCAGGATGTTGGTGTTGAATAAAGCCGAACACTCTCTGTCTCAGAGTCAGATTCCCTGTTGCAGTCAACTCAAGTATTACATCATCATTGTGAGTCCATAACACGCTCATGACATCATCACGTATCATGACAGGGATTTGTGGGTATGATCAGAACAGCAACATTACACACTAACGACAGTTGCTCATTAAAGGGTTAGTTCACCCAAAAATGAAAATTCTGTCATTAATTATTCACCCTCATGTCGTTCCACACCCGTAAGACCTTTGTTCATCTTCAGAACACAAATTAAGATATTTTTGATGAAATCTGCATAGCCAGCAATGACATTTCCTCTCTCAAAATCCATTAATGTACTAAAAACATATTTAAATCAGTTCATGTGAGTACAGTGGTTCAATATTAATATTATAAAGCCACAAGAATATTTTTGGTGCACCAAAAAAACAAAATAACGACTTATATAGTGATGGCCGATTTCAAAACACTGCTTCTGGAAGATTCGGAGCGTTATGAATCTTTTGTGTCGAATCAGCGGTTCGGAGTGCCAAAATCACATGATTTCAGCAGTTTGACACGCGATCCGAATCATGATTCGACACAAAAGATTCATAACGCTCCGAAGCTTCCTGAAGCAGTGTTTTGAAATCAGCCATCACTAAATAAGTCGTTATTTTGTTTTTTTGGCGCACCAAAAATATTCTCGTCACTTTATAATATTAATATTGAACCACTGTACTCACATGAACTGATTTAAATATGTTTTTAGTACATTAATGGATCTGGAGAGAGGAAATGCCAGGCCTCACTGAGCCATCGGATTTCATCAAAAATATCTTAAACTGTGTTCTGAAGATGAACGAAGGTCTTACGGGTGTGGAACGACATGAGGGTGAGTAATTAATGACATTATTTTCATTTTTGGGTGAACTAACCCTTTAAACAGTAGTGTACTATATTTATAAAAAGCAGTAGTGCTCTTGAGTTTGTTTCAGAATGTAGTTTATATCTGTCATGTGGTGTGCCACCTGTTATTGTGTCTTTGACTGAAGTCTGAAAGATTTAATTACAATGTGTGAGTGTGTGTGTTTGTGTGTGTGTGCAGTAATGCAGATCAGGGTTTTTCCAGCAGTTTCATGCTCTTGCTGCACAGGCGTCTAGTGAAGTGTGTCAAAGCGCAATCATGTGCCTTTTGTTTTGCAGGCTTTATTTTTACTCGTCTGTATCAGACATGCAGATGCAGATGAACTTTACTATGGAATCTAATCATATACTTTCAGTTTAGTTTCAGTGTGGCTTTATTGCCATGACACACAACTGAACAAGTGAGATATGGTGCAAATGGATCAAATTCATTTCGAGTAGTAAAAAACTTTCAAAAAACACTTTAATTAAACAAAAAAGACTCAGTGAAGGAAGTAAATCCAATTAAACAGATCATTAAGAAGATGAATATTACAACTTAACATGCAAAATAATAGCATCAGCATAAATGTAGAGATTTTTTTGTGTGTTTGAGTTTCTTAATTAGGGGTTCAAGCACCGAAGGAACCCTATTGTGATTTTCTTCTTCCTGATTTTTCTGTCCTAAAAATGTGTACGGGCGTCAGAAACCGTGAATCGTAGAGACCCCAAAATTGGTAGAATGCTCCCAATTGTGCACGGCTACTCGGACACACAGACACACACCCGTTCGACACTAGGTGGCGCTATAAGGCAATTTTAATTTTGGACCTCAACTTTGGAACCCTAAGGGCTACAATCAACATTCTTTTCCCCCCTGAATTCCCCTGATTTACTTTAAAAACCTTCTTTTTGAACTCCTCCCAGGTCCAATCTTCATCAAAATAGTCAAACAATGCTGACAAAAAGTCATCAAAACAACTTTGATTCGTCGAAGCATTGCAAAGATGAATTAATTGGTGAGGCAATGCCCATTTTATCCTGTTGATCTATATCTGCTGAATGCAATGTCCAAGCTTAATGAAACTTGACACACAAAGACAACAGGACATTCTGAGGACGCACACCAAATTTCATAAAATTCCGCCAATAGAGGGCGCTACATTATTAAAAAAGTATATAACTCCTCAACCGTATGAAGTTGAAAATTGGTATGCATCTTCATTGGTGGACGTTCTAACATATCCTCTAATATGACTTGGATACTTCAAAAAGACATGGCTGCCAGCAGCCAATCAGCTAATCTGAATGGCCTACCATTACAAAATTGGATATATTTGTGCATTGTATGAAAAATATATTTATTTGCCACATTTTGGACCTCAGCTCTATGTTTTAGCTAATAACTCCACAACCATGTGTGACAGAATCATTTTTCTTTTTGGGGTCTCTGTGATTTATGGTCTGACTCCCATTAACTTTTAGGGCAGAAAAATTAGGAAAAAGAAGAATATCGGTAAAAACACAAAAGGGTTCCCTACTAACATTATGCAAAATAGCAGAATCAGTAATCATTTTATTTATTAGCTTGTTTTATTACAGAAAGATGCGCAAAATGAAAACTTAAAATAATAAAATAAACGAGTTGATCTGTGTTGTAAGTTGGCTTAATGTCTTAAGTCTGTCTGTCTGTCAGGCGGTGAGACACGGATGGTACGGCTGGATGTCGTTCCTGTCCTCGCTGCAGCTGTGGCAAACGGCTCTGAAGTGTGTCGGCGGTCGCTTCGGGACGGGCGTTCTGTCGTATTTCATTTTCCTCCGAACGCTCCTCTTCTTCAATGTCTTCCTGTTCCTGGTTACGGGTTTGTTTCTGGTGGTTCCTCAGGCCGTGCTTCCGGATCCGGACCAGAACACCAGCTTCAGAAGCACCTGGGGGTTGGAGGTGCTGACGGGCGCTGTAAGTTCATAAACACACACGTGCTTATACATTTAAATATTTTTCACCCACAAACGTGAATCTTTAAGTTCATTATACAGTGTGGAACAAACATTACCAGACAAAAGATTGGAATAATTAATAATTAGTCTCTTCTGCTCACCGCAGCTGCATTTATTTGATCAAAAATACAGTAAAAATTGTAAAATATTTTTACAATGTAAAACTGGTTTCTATGTGAATATATTTAGTAAAGTGTAATTTATTCCTGTGATCAAAGCTGAATTTGTATCTGTGTTTCTCAGGGTTATTTCTCAGAGTCTCTGCTGTATTACGGTTACTACAGTAACCACACACTACAGAGGAACAGCAGCTGTTATGAGTCCATGAGTCCATGTGGGTCTGGACTGTCCTATAACATGCCTCTTTTTTACTTCTTCACCATCGGCGCAGTCTTCTTCGTCACCTGCATCATCCTCGTCTACAGGTGAGTCTCTCCTAAATACAATTCGATTCTCCAGAACAAGTTTGCGCGAAACAGAAGTTGTGCTCGTCTTTTCTTCCCTATTGTGTCATTAAACGGCTTCTGGAACAACAACAAATGTAGGGCGGGGCTTGATTTTGTCTGTGGGGATTTGATTGGATGGTTGTGGTTTGCTATTGGTGGATCTCATGTGAGTGACAGGTTGCCCCGCCCTCATCATCAGAGAAGAGATGCTGCAAGAGGAAGATATTCTGATTCAAGATTACGAGGAACGTGAATTTAAAACAGTAATGATGTGCACTGTCTAGTGCATTAATGTATTGTACCAGCCAAAAGTTTGGAATAATTATCATTTTTTTAATGTTCACCAAGGCTGCATTTATTTGATCAAAAATACAGTAAAAATTTTGAAATATTATTCTAATGTAAATCCGCTGTTTTCTATGTGAATATACAGTAAAGTGTAATTTATTCCTGTGATCAAAGCTGAATTTTCAGCATCATTACTCCAGTCTTCAGTCATGGTTTCCACAGAAATATAAAGCAGCAAAAACTGCTTTATAACTGTTTTAAACTTCAAATAAAAATCAATATTAATAATTGAGCACCAATAATAATTATTAGATAATTATTGAGTATCAAATTATCATATCAGAATGATTTCTGAAGGATCATGTGACACTGAAGACTGGAGTAATGATGCTGCAAATTTATATATATATATATTTTATTTATTTATTATTATTATTATTATTATTATTATTATTTGTTAAATTAAAATTTAATTATTTTCCCAAACATAATTACTAAACAAACTAAAGTTTTTATGTATTAAATATTATTTTATTTAATTTTTTGTATATTTTATTTTAATTATTTAAAATTAATTTTAATTAATTTTTTTACATTTTATTTTATTTTATTTTATTTTATTTTATTTTATTTTATTTTATATTATTTTAATTCTTTCCCCAAATATCAAATTTGAAATTTTTAATGTATTAAATAATTATTTTTTAAATTTTGTATATTTGTTTTATTTATTTTTATTTAAAAAAATATTTTTATTTATTAAAATTATATTTTTAATTTTGTATGAAATTTTAATTTAAATATAAACTTCAAACGGTCATGAAAGAAGTAGCTGAAATTTCATTTTTTCAGTTTTTTCATTTTCATAATGTTTTTGATTGATCAAATTTGTATTTTTTTTACATGTATTAATTTTGAAATAATGTAATAAGAATTCTTGCATTGAGGAGTCGAGCAAGTTTTCATGTATCAATAATTATTAGATGTTTCTTGAGCATCAAATCATCATATCAGAATGATTTCTGAAGGATCATGTGACACTGAAGACTGGAGTAATGATGCTGAAAATTCAGCTTTGATCACTGGATATAAATTACACTTTACTAGATATTCACATAGAAAACAGATATTTTACATTGTAAAAATATTTCACAATTATTTTTGATCAAATAAATTCATCCATAGTGAACAGAAGAGACTCTTTTGTGTTTTTAATGAGTGCTTGTAATTTCCTGAATGAACACAAACCGACTGTGTTTATATTAATACAGTAACCGTCTTTGAACTCATCCGATTCTCTGTTTCTGTCTTCCAGCATGTCCAAGTCCTTCGGTCAGAGTTTTTGCATCGATAAATCTAAAGGTCTGTTGGCCATAAAGGTGTTCAGCTCGTGGGACTTTAAAGTCAGTAAGAAATCCTCCGTGAGACTCCAGCGAGCAAACATCAGCACACAGCTCAAGGTCAGAACGCGCGTGAGTGTATGTACGACACGTACACACACGTATCACACACTTCAGCTCTGTTATCTGTGTGTGTGTGTGTGTGTGTGTGTGTAGGAGCTGGTGGCAGAAGTCAACCGCCAAGAGCTGAAGTCTCCCGTTCTCCAGCGACTGTGGCGGCTGTTCGTCCACATGCTGGCGTGGCTCATGTGTTTGGGAAGCACAGTGGGGTGTATGCTGGCTGTGTACTACTTCTCTGAACACATGCACAATGTACGAGATAAACACACACTTGCACCAGAACGAGTTTGTCTAGAACGAGGGATCTTGGACTGCTTTTGGAGCAGTTTTCATGTCTCTGAAGCCTTCATGTGTTTGTATCTGCAGAAAGACGTCAAAATTCGTTCTGGTTCCCCCTCTAATACGAGCTCGTCTGACAGCCTGTTGCTGAAGGAGGCGAGTCTGTTGGCCGTTCCCGTCGTCGTGTCCAGCATTAATCTGCTCCTGCCGGGATTCTTCAACGCCGTGGCCTGGATGGAGGAATATGATTCTCCCAGCGTGCTCAATTACGTCTCCATCAGCAGGTACTGAACGGCCAAGCTCAACGCACACTTTCACACTGACCTTCCCAAAGTGTTTCCTATTCATTTTCTGATCCATGAACCAAAACCATCTCTGAGATCAATCACAATTTAGTAATCATCATTTCTTTTTTCTTTTCTTTTTTTTTTACTTCTTTTGAAGGAAGTGGCTAAAATGTATTAAAGTTTGTTTTTTTTTAAATCATATTAATATTTTAATTAAAACATGTATTTTATTTTTATTATTAAATTATTTTATTTTTCAAAGCATCTTTACTGCAGTAAATCTTAACATCTCAATAATTTTCCAAAAATTAAATAATTTTTTTAGTGTATTAATTTGTTTTTGTGTGTTCAATTTTATATATATATATATATTTTTATTATTATTATTATTATTATTATTATTATGTTCAATTAAATTTTAATACAAATTTTTAATTATTTTCCCAAACACTGAATTAAAAAGTTATGTATTAAATATTATTTTTATTTTTTATTTAAATTTCTTAATAAAATAATTTTAATTTTATAATTTATAATTTTACAAAAATAATAATAATCTTTACATTTTATTTAATTTTATTTTAATTTTAAAAAGTTTAAAATGTTGTATTAAATTTTAATTTAATTATTTCCCCAAACATCAAATTTGAAAATTTTTGTGTATTTTATATATATATATATATATAAATACAAAATTTAAATTAAAAATAATAATTACATTAAATTTGATATTTTTATATATATATATATATATATATATATATATATATATATAATATTTTAACACACACAAATAAAAATAATTATTTAATACACTAAAAAAAATATTTAATTGAGATGTTAAGATTTATTTATTTATTTATTTTTTGTATGAAATTATATTTTAAATATAAACTTTAAATGGTCATGAAGGAAGTAGCTGAAATTTCATTTTTTCTGTCTTTTCATTTTCATAATGTTTTTAATTTATCAAAGTTTTAATTCTTTTTTACATGTATTAATTTTGAAATAATGCAATAAGAATTCTTACATTCGAGCAAGTTCTTGCAGTGCGATGATGTAAAAGCTTTTAAAAAATGTCTTTTAAAACATGTAAAAATCTGTTTCTACATGGAGATTTTACCAGGATTGACCATCTAACTTTATGTGTGGTTAAACGAGTCTCTGATGCGTCTGACAGGAACCTGCTATTGAAAGCGAGCGTGTTGGGAGTGCTGTGCTACCATTGGCTGGGCCGCGTGGCATCGAAACCTGAGAGACTGGGCTTACAGGTGAGGCCGCGTCCTCTCACAGTGTGTTTTCCTCCGTATCCTGTTGGTTTCTGATGGCGGTATTGTTGTCGCAGTGCTGGGAGAGTTTCGTGGGGCAGGAACTGTACCGGTTCCTCGTGATGGACTTCATCTTCATGCTGCTGGACACTTTCTTTGGAGAGTTTCTGTGGAGGTGAGCGCCTGATGATACATCGTTGCTGCTGATAATTAAAAAATGAATCGCTCTGAAATCATTTGTGTTTCTCTCTGTCAGGTTATTTTCTCAGAAAGCGCTGAAGAGGAAGAGGAAACCCGTGTTTGATATCGCGCGGAACGTTCTGGAGCTCATCTATGGACAAACTCTGGCCTGGTAACTTCATCCATCATTACCTGACCTTGATTCTGAAGATGTTTTGACTGTAACGTGATGTGATGATATAACAGCGTGTGTGTGTGTGTGTAGGTTGGGCGTGTTGTTCTCACCTCTCCTTCCTGTGGTTCAGATTATTAAACTCCTGTTTCTCTTCTACATGAAGAAGGTTTGTTTGTCTGCTCACAATCATGTGTTTGTTTAGACATTGTGTGTCGTTCTTCTGTATGGAGGGATTTAAGAGACTACCTTAAAAAATGTGTACTGAAATTAATGATGAAATTAATAAATAAAAGTACAATGAAATGGAATCAAAAATAAATAAAACATAAAATATTTATTTTTTATCACATATTATTTCCTTCTTGCATCCTTTTCCCCCCCGATTTTTGTGTTAAATAAATGTATTTTATTTATTTATTTATGGTTACATTTAATTTTACTTTTATTTCTCACCATTCCATGATACACTTGAAAATTCCATTTATTTTATTTTTTTTAATACTGTTTTAATGTTGTTTTTTACATAAAAAATAATGTATTTTATTTATTTATGCTTACATTTAATTTATTGCAACATTCCATTATGTTTTTAAAAATGCTATATCATATTTTTTATTTTATTTATTTAGCATGTAAGTACTTTTGGAGACACTGTTTTACTATTTTCTTTATTTTCTATATATTTTTAATTAATTTTATTAGGGTGAGGACTGCTTGCTTGTTTACATTTAATTTGACTTTTTTTAATTTTATTTTTTCCTTGATTCATTTAAAAATTCCATTAAATATTAATTTATTTTATGTATTTAATGTTCAATTTTTTATTTTTTATATTTTACATGAAAAAGTATTTATTCATACATTCATGCATAAATTAGGGTTAGGGTTGCATGTTTTCTCACATGTCCTTTTACTTTTTATTTATTTATTGCAACATTACATGATGTATTTCAAAATGTAATTTATATTCATTTTATTTATGTAATGCACTCATCACAATTGAAATCATAAAAGAGCTCCATGTTTATTTCACTACAACAAATAACCCATAAAGCAGTGCAGGAACACCTTTTGAGTAATGACTCAAAGGAATCATTTGCGAAGCGATTCACTCGAATGATTCTGACTCCTCTGTGATTGTGTTGTTGTCACAGGTCAGTCTGATGATGAACTGTCAGGCGTCGGGGAAGCCGTGGCGCGCCTCTCAGATGACCACCATCTTCATCACGCTGCTGTGCTTCCCGTCGTTCCTGGGCGCCGCCGTGTGTGTGACGTACACCATGTGGACGTGAGTGTTTTCACCATCGCTCTGCTGTTTCTCATGGGGCGTCTGGAAAAGCACCTCGTGATGAAACTCATTCAGAAGGCGATTAATTCACGGTTGAAGAGCAAGTTGTGCATTCCGACTAAATAATTAGGAATTTTTATGCGGATGTTTGCAGAAAAACACTGATATTGTGGATTCGGGCAGCAATAAAATCAGTGACAAGCTCCTGAAAATGTTGAAATGACCTTACGACCCCATGAGAAGCAATTACCGTCCGAATAGAGTGCATTAGATCCACTTTTACAGCTGAGCTGGTTCTGGAAGTATTTTTCCATTCGTTTTTTTCCATAGGGATTTTAAAAAGTCTTTGTTAAAGAGTTAACTGAACAAATCACCTCCGAGGAGAATCACATTTGAAGCAAAAAAGAATTTGAAAATCGAACAAAAAAACAAGAAATGTAAGGGAAAGAACTAAAATTTCATGAAGCATTGCGAAAACGATGGAGAAATATAAATCTACTTGTATACAAATGTTGATTTTATTTATATATATATATATATATATATATATATATATATAATTATTGTGTTAAATGAGAAAAGCAAAAGTTTGACTTGACATTTGATTTGATTCAACATAGAATTTATTACACAAACGGCCATGAAGGTGAGTAAATGATAACAGAATATTCATTTTTTGGGTGAATTATACCTTTTAATAGGGTTTTAATTAATATGGAAATTTTTTTTTTATTTTTTTTTTATGAAATGATAATCTAAATAAGAAACTAAAACAGCCAGTAGGTGGCAGTAAATGTCTAAATGAGTAAGTCATTGAATCATTCATTTGATTTGTTCAAACAGCTGATTCATTCAGGAATGAAGTAAATGGCTCTCTTTATGAATGGATCATTGAATCAATGATTCACCAAATTGATTTGTTCGAACATCTGATTCATTCAGAAACAAAACACCAATCGGAGACGCAAAAAGAGTCTAAAATATTAACTTATTTACTGAACTGTTGTATAAAATCAGCATCACATTCGCACTCATGAAATTCGGGACGAAAACGGCACTTGTGTGATATTGCTTAATTATATCATATGATATAAATATGAGACGAGACAACTCATACAGGGGCATTTTTGCCCTGATATCTTGAATTTTAGAATCATTCTAACTGCGTTCGATAGGCTCCGTCACTCATGCTCTGTCACATGTCTCAGGATGAAGCCGTCGGACGGCTGCGGTCCGTTCCGCGGTCTGAAGACCATGTTCCAGGCCGGGAAGCGTTGGGTGCAGCAGCTGGCGGAGGTGAACCCCAAACTGTCCTGGCTCGTCTCGGCTCACACGTACCTGGTGGAGAACCCGTTCTTCCTCTTCCTGTGCGCCGGCATCTTCCTGTGAGTTCTCAGCTTTGTCTCCTCAAAAGGAAAATTAACAGATGCAAACGAATCATCCAGTGAGAGTGAATCATTTGAGACTCCAGCAAAACTCTGTTTAATTAAAAAAAAAAGAGATTTCTGGTGATTTCGTTGATTTCTGAGTGTTGTTGTTCTTTGTGTGTTTGTGTAGGATAGTGATTTACTTCCACAGTCAGGTGGTCGACGGTCAGCGGAAGATCATCGAACTCCTTCAGGAACAGATTGAGAATGTGAGGCAAAAGAATCAAATGATTATGTAACAATAGAATCGAATGTATGTAGCAGCGTGACATCACTTCCTGTTCCCGTTCATTCAGGAGGGCGAGGATAAAAAGTTTCTGATCACGCGACTGCAGGACATCCATGAACGGAAGCGTGTCGTCTCGCCGCGCCGCGTCCGAGGAGCCAGCGAGGTACAGAATCACTGAAATGATTCGAATTCAGTTCAGGGAGTCACAATCCAGTTCTGAAATGAAAGTGAAAGTGATTCAGTGCCAGATTAAAATGTGTTGCTCCAGGTTTATTATCCTTCACCAAAACTAAAACTATTACAAACATTTCTTTAAGTTGAAATGAAATAAAATGATGATCGAATCACTTTTATTAGATTTGTACTCTTTGGCGAGTGTTTTAGAGTTTGTTTGGTTTCAGGATTTCAGTTATTCCTGACGGAGATGCTGAGCTGTTCCTGCGGATGTGGAGCCGTATGAACCGACCGGACGCGCTTCTGCGCTCGTAGAAACCGCTGGAGTCCATCATGAACCACATGATGAAGATCAGAGCACCTGATGGTCAGATTCTCACACTCAGGGTTTCTAGTAAATCTGTGGAGGTTTTACATTGGTGATGGTGTTTTCTTGCCGTCTTTATTATCAAGACACTTTTAACTTTACTGTGAAATGTGCACATATTTAATATTCACCGTTCCACTGCCCTGCCGCTCTCGGAGACTGGACCTTCCGTTTTATGTACTGTGATATTACTGAACCACTTTTAAAATAAACATTTTTATTATGATTAAACTTTGCCTTATTTATTTTGATTCTGTTATGCAAGTCTGAAACAACTAATGAAGATAGATAGAAAGATAGATAGATAGTGTGATGGAATTTTGGAATTAATAATGAACTAACATTTCTTTTCTTCTACAGGCCTAATATTAATAATCTAACTCTGAAATAGAGAAATAGGACTGAGTGTTGTGATTCAGAAACATTCTGCTGTGCTGGCTGTACAGCATCCTTCTGAGGACAAAAAATAGTCTTTGAGGAATTAGCATATTGAGTAATCTGAACTATTAACCCGGAGACATTTTTTGATGATCTTGTGATTCAGTTGTTCTAATCTAAATGTATGCGGGACAGAGGAACTGAGATGTTTTTCTTAAATCTAAACCAGTCGTATTGAGACTGATGATAATGAGTAACAGATCATGCCATACTGACTGTCGAGTGTACCTGAAATCCTTAAAAACCTGTTGTATTCCTGTATGTATAACTCTCCCGGCCGAGATTAAAGTTTGAAGGACAAAAACTGGAGTCTCTGGTTATTGCTGCAGCAAGTCAGGTTAGGGAACAAGGCTTAAGGGGTCAAGATGTTGACCCGAAATATTGAGTGTCGGTTAGGAGACGCCCCAGGAAGGTAACTTACGTCAGGTGCTTCTTGGAAAATCTACCACAATAGATATATAGAACTATAGATAGAATGATAGATAGATAGAATGATAGATAGATAGACAGATAGAATGATAGATATATAGATAGACCGATAGATAGATTGATAGAACAATAGATAGAACGATAGATAGAATGATAGAACGATAGATAGAACGATAGAATGATAGAACTATAGATAGAACAAATGATAGATAGAATAATAGAACAATAGAATGATAGAACGATATATAGACTGATATATAGGTAGAATGATAGAACAATTAATAGAATGATAGATAGATGGATAGAACGATATATAGATAGAACGATAGAATGATACAGAATAACGTAACGTATTAATGAACGATAGAATGATAGAAAGAGATAGAATAATAGAATGATAGATAGAATGATAGATAGATATATAGACAGAATAACAGTATTAATGAACGATAGATGGAATGATAGAAAGAGATAGAATAATAGAACGATAGATAGAATGATAGATAGACAGAACAATAAATAGAACGATAGATGGATGGATGGATAGATAGATAGATAGATAGATAGATAGATAGATAGATAGATAGATAGATAGATAGATAGATAGATAGATAGATACTGATCTCGTGGGTGTTTCCGGAAATGGCCGAGCAATCACGGAAAAACACGAGATATTCTCCATTATAACCAATCAAAAAGTCGATTGAGATTCGGGAACCTCTCTGATTGGTGGATCTCACATCGGGTCCACACGTGTCAGCTGATAGCAATCACTACGTTAAACGGTCTAAATGTATTTTTAATATCGTCTGTGGAACGCGTATGAGCATAAAATCTAAATCCAATCATTATATTCGGTCCGAATGAACGTATGTTTGCACATTCCCTCGCGCACCCTGTTCGCGCAGATATCATACGTCATCAGCGCGTCAACTACAGTGATTAGGCTTGTTTGAGATGAGCAAATTCTGCGCAGAACCGATCACCGGTGATCACCGCGAGATGCATGCCGGTTAGAAATGTGTCCGAGGGTGGTCCGCCTTGCTCTGATGTCATGCTGACGTGTGTCAAAAACCTCTCGCGAGGGCGAGGCGGACGTGTCGGATTCTGCAGTCGAGCGCAGTTGCTCTCCACCGACTGCGCTGACCAAAAGCACGATGGGAAACGACTTGATGACGACACAGCTTAAAGCTTATTGGTTTAAACAACCGTGATGTATTGATCTCTTTTAAAATGTTTGATTTTGAAACACTAATACCATGATTTTATGCGTATACATTATGTGTGAATATTCCAAAAGTCTCTGAGAGTGCGATCTTTCTGGGGGTTATGTGATTGTTATCATATTTATAAAAATATATAAAAACATGTCTGTAATTAAAATAAAAATGATTGATACATCCTTCGAATGGAAATAAATATCAAGTACTTTGGGTGTCTTGTTCATTATGTTTATTTTCATATAAAAGCAACAGAATGTAAATTACATCCAGTTTATCAGCAACACAGCGCACAAGTGTGAATCCCGCGATATCCGCCTTAATCTCGCAGGTGTCTGATGCACTACGAGAAAGGAGAATTGTCCGTCTTGCCTGCACTTTTTTCACTCCTCCCCTCACTGCAGCCGCCTACTCTCGGCTGAACTTCAGGCGAGGCCAGGCGCATCTCAAACAAGCATATTAACAGATGGAACCATGGACGACGTGACGCCGCTTCCTTCCATTGTATTGAACTGAAGCCAAAATGGGCTGATGAATGGGCGCTGACACGTTACGCAATACGTCAAAAAAAAAAAAAAAAAATTTGGAGCCTGGGCATGCGCAGAAGGAATCATCAGTTGAGCCGGAGGCGGAGTCGCGATATCAAACTTCCGCCCAGACGACTGCGTCATCATTCATGTATTTTAAATAGACTATAAAAATTATACACAATTTAAAAGTCTACCTATAAAATAATAGGCTATTCTGTTTCTAGAGCAATAATATTTTTTTTTTGAAACCGCTAATTCAGTAGATAAATAATATGCCACTAGAAACAACTCTAAATCATCAGAAACGGTCCTGCCATTTTAAATCAAGTTCAACTAACGTTACAGGAGATCGATTGCTGTAATTAGAGTAAGCTATCATTAGTTTTGTCCTGCTAATTATATTTTATACCCATAAAAATAATAAGTAACTGCCAGATAACGATCACCTGCTTTTTCCCGACATGGTTAACATTAGGTGTGTTATCTTAACTAATAACATTTATTAATTAGCTTATAACGCCCACATTTAATGTTACAGAAAAAAAAGTTCAGTGATCCGTCAGATCCTGTAGGTCGGTTAGTACAGTTTACTGCTGAACAACTCAATTTGTTGGTGTTAAATAACAAAGAAATCGAAAATTAACAGTTAGTTAATACATCTTCAATCTCCCCTCGAAGCTCCGACAGACCTCAGACAAGCTGTCAATCAACTTCGAATCATGACGACACGCCTCGTTTTTATAGCATCAAATTGCTAGCTAAAATGTAAATCATCACAAAAACGAACAATTGAATATCAGTGTGATAACAACTACCTTAAATGACCAAAACCATCTTTTAGAAAGTTTTATTTGAAGCAGAATTTATTTTTAAGTTTTCACTGAAGTCTCATTCGACTGCATTGAGAGGGCGGGGTTTATGACCTGTACTGCATCCAGCCTCCAGGGGGCGATCAAAGAGCCCGTGGCTTCACTTTTCAGAACGTATGAGACACACCGGGATGGAACGTCCCTAGCTGTGTTTCATTCCAAAGGCTGCGTCCTCCGGAGGTCGCATTTGAAGGTTGCATACGTCATTGAGGCTGGACTCTCCGAACGCGACCTTGGAATGCGTCCTTAGGTGCGTTCCATTCGACCGTAAGTGGACTGCGAAGTGGACTTCACAGGGTATTTCGCCATCTTAAGTGAGATTCCATTCCGAAGGGAGCGAACATGTTCCGTTCGAAGGGCACTGCGAACGGCATAGGGAATAAGGGAACATCGATACATCACTTCACAGGAAGTAGAGAGGTAAAATTACCCAACTGCATTGCGCACCACGTCACCATTCAGAACTACGACGAAGCAGAGCCGTTGAAAGAGTTTAACGGCTCTCTGGTTTTGAGTATTCATACATTTTATACGAACGAAAGTATGAATGGTTATGGCGATGAGTGTTACATTTGTATATTTTATTGTATGAATAGGCATGACAAAGTAAAAGTGTTGAAAAGCAGCTAAGGCTCTATCATTTATTTTATTTTATTTAACATTACCTCAGGAGTGTTTATGCTGCTGCGCGTGGAAAAGAAAGCGCATGATGAGACCATGGATTAAGAATACATACAGTTAACCAAATGAGAATTTATTTTCATATGGCATGACAGTTACAGCTTCAAATCTGTTGTCAATTTTAAATTCGAAAGTAAATTAAAATATCTAATCTATCTATCTATCTATCTATCGATCTATTTATTTATTTCATCAATCTCCGCGACACTGTCGTTGACTTTCTTTGATGACGTTTGCAGGGCGTTCCAAATGAGCGATTATTGTCAGCGAAGTCCACTTCAACTGATATGCCGTGCTCAGGGAGTAGGGAGCAGTGAACACTGCGTAGGGACCCTGTCGAATGGAACGCAGCTCTTCTTTCACAGGAATTCGCTGCTGCAGATAGCCCACAATTCTTTGCGTCGCTGTTAACAACCGTCATTTATTTAAAAAATAAATAAATGGCGCCGTCGACAAATGTACAAGCGAATATGTGTTCAAATGTAAGTAGTTTCAAGCTTGTTTTTGTTTAAAACTTTGTTCTTCCTAATATCCTCCTTTGTCTCTGTAACAGATATCTGTTGTACAAAAGCCAGCTCCTCAAGCATTAACCAAAATAAAACAAGTACATTTTCTTTTCAAATTACATACAAATTTATGAATAATTTTCATTCATTTGCTGAGAGCACAACGGCTGCTGTGAGTTGGCATAGCAACGATATACTTCCTATTTCCTTTCCTGCCTGTGTGTCTTACAAAGGATGTCTCGTTTAATTCAGACTAAGGACATTCCATATACCGCATCCTTCACAGGATTCGTCCTCTTGAGGATGCAGCCTTCGAAATTAAATGAAATGAGACACAGCACGTGACTGTTCACGTCCTCAGACTTGGAATTAACTTTATGCATTTCCATGACAACAGTCTCAACACCAAATGAATCTGCAGCAGTCAGGTAACGTTACAGGCTCTCTAAGTTCATTATTATTGTAATGTTATGTGCTTTGAGACATGAGGTAGTTTAACGCTTTGCCGATACCAGGAGGTGTGGCTTTGGAAGGCCATTTGCAGGGATCTTTTTCAATGCTAGCAGGCTAACGTTAGCATTTCCCAGATCACCCACTGCACTATTCAAGGGTTAGTTCACCCAAAAACGAAATTTCTGTCACTAATTATGACCCTCATCATGTCGTTCCACACCTGTAAGACCTTCGTTCGTCTTTGGAACACAAATTAAGATATATTTGATGAAATCTGATAGCTTTCTGACCTCCGACAGACTGCAACATTATTTCCACTTTCAAGGTCCAGGAAGGTACTAAAGACATCGTTAAAACGGTCATGTGACTGCAGTGGTTCAACCTTAATGTTATGAAGAGATGAGAATACTTTGTGTGCAAAAACAATTTTATTCAACAATTTCTTCTCTTCAATGTCAGTCTCCGACTCTGTTCATGTAGTAAACGCAGCGCAGCACTTCCATGTTCTACGTCAGAACCAGTGCTGCCAATTTAGGGATTTTGTTGCTAGATTTAATGACTTCCCCGCCCCTTTTGAGACTTTTTTTTTTTAAAAAAGCCTAGCAACTTATCTAGATTCTGTGACTCGCCCAATTATCTATATTTATATTAATACAGATAAGTGAAGTCGCCATCTAGTGACATTAAACGACCAGTTTTAGCTACTTTTAACTAAAAGCAATAGACTATATGCACAGATTGTTCTTTAAAACTTCCACAATAATAAAAGCCAGCTGGAAAACGTTCGGTGAGAGTCATGTGCTGGTGTGTTGAGCTTCAGTATTTATAATCAGAATATAGTCACTTAAATAGTCAGGCACAGCATTAATTTAGTTATTCAAACATAAGAGAGCATAAAAAATAAATAAATAAATAAATAAAGACGTACCTCAAGTGTTCCTCTTCGGCTAAATTCAATTCGACCACTTTAATGTGAAAAAAAGCTTCAAAAATGAAATATTTATTGTGCACTTTAGTTAGATTAATTGATTAAAGTGTGCTGAAATCATTGACTGACAGCTGCTGTGATTATAAAGAGAGAGCGGCGCTCGCTTTCTGTGTCATTCATTCACAAGAAAAGTTATTGTTTTTCAGGAGATTTTTTTTGAGTATTTCATACTTCACATTGACAAAATGTATTTTTAAACCTAGTTATTTTATAATGTTTAATATTTAGTGAAAAACGATTAGAGGAAATGGCTGATATATGCACAAATAAATGCTACTTTGCCGCCACCTGCTGGTTAAAGTGCTAATTATTGTCTTTTTTATTTTTAAATCAGTGTTTTCTATCAAATGTTGAATTTCCTACATTTTTAAACGTTCGGTTTTACAATGGAGACAATCTCAGAAGGATAAACAAATAATGTTTGTGGTCGTCACATTAAAAATAACATTTGAAGTGCTGGAAAATAATGCGTATGTGTGTCTAATTACAGATACGGCGTTTTTAAACGGCCACAATAGCTTCGTCTTTATCGCAATCAATAAAACTGGTTTATTAGGGAAATGTGATACCTGCATTAAAATATGAATACAGCATTAAAATGTCAACCATTGATGGTTTTGTGTCGATGTACAGCGACTACAGAATGAACAGTTCACCGGAAATGCCCGAGCTGGCTTAACCACAACCAGGAAGTAACCGTGCGTATCCGGCTCATTATTGGCCAGCATCACATGCATGCTCACATGATCAGCGTCAGCCAATACAGAGTAATGTTTTGATCACTCTTTTGTTTTCAGTTGAAAGATGTTTAATAACTTTCCCAAGAGATAAAACCCAAATATCCATATTTAAATATAACTGCAGAAAAAGAAACACAACTTATGGTTAAAAGTCTTTTTATTGGTTACAATATCAGTGTATGGCTGCTTCATCACCATGTTACTTTACAAATACCAAAAAAAAAAAAAAATGAGGAACAAAAATGTTATGAAAAATGATTATTTGAAACATGGCACTGTGAAAGTACACAAGGCACCACAGTCCTGGCTTTATCTGCTCAAAAAGGAGGAAAAAAAAGATATAAATGAGCCAAAAGTATACTTTAAGCATTGGGGTCCTAACGTGTGAAATGCTCTTATGTTGCCGAGTTTGAGCCGTTCGGCCTGTTTGAAATAACGGGAATATTTTTTTTGTTAAAACCGTCCCGAACCAGCCACTCAAATCTTCAACATGATCATAATAAAAAACAACCACAAAAAAGATTGGCAAATCTCTCGACCTCTACAGTACCAACAATAGAAATCTGACTTAAATTCTAACCAATACAAATAAGACAAACTTCCTGTTTAAATTGTAGAATTCAAAAGTGACTTCTAAATGACTAAACATCCCTTTTCACAGTAATCATCGCAAAAAACACTTAATTCCTTTACGGTGTGTTACCCAACTTGAGAGGGCTTTAATTAATGCTAAAAAGCATGTTCATACTGTAAAAAGAAAAAACTGTAAAATAATTTCAAGCCACTTTCCAATTCCCTTTCATATAAAAAGGCAAAGTAAGAGAAAGATTTTAAATTCTATTCACAGTTACATGAGGTGTTAAGAGCATTAACAATGGCACAAATATCATTTTTAATCAGGCTTGTTAAGGTTACTGACGCACATCTCAAACAGCCAGAAACATTCTGTCAGAACCGATGGCACTTATTATAAATATGGCGAAAGTGAGTAAACGGCTTCATCGCTCTGATCTGATCTACAATTTTTGATGCACAGAAAAATAGTTAAATCATCCTGACCAGGTAGTGTTCTTCATTTCCACCTGTTTGCACACATTTACATGCTGAAACTGACTCCTAATCAACAAAACTAATTATATATACTGCTTTGAACGTGCTCCATTTTGTAACACTGCAACGAATTTAAGGAGGGTTTGTGGCCGTTTCTAATCAGAAAAAGCAAGAATCAATTCAAAGCACGGATTTCCTTTGTAAGCACCAAGAATGAAAATTGACATACTAGGATTAGTTCTGCTGCGATCGCTAGTATTTAAGGCTAAAGTTCAAGGGCAGATTTCTTTATCAATCAAAAGCAAGACTCCTAAAAACACGGTGACGTAGAATTAAACATTCAATCTCAAGGCTGAGAAAATTCAGTGCCTTCTTTTCAAACACCTTCAAGCACCAATAAATGATGATTGATTTAGTGGCGTGTAAAAAAGAAAAAAAGAAGAAGAAAGTTCATCTGCATGTGTTTAACGCATCCATAAATTCACAAACTTTTGCAATACAGACTGCTGTTCACAACTTTCCATCTAGTTTAGCGTTGTTTTCTATGTACACAAAACAGAAAATAAAATACAAAACAGAAAAGGATTAATAAAAATGTCATGGGGCCAATGATCAACTAGAAAAATATATACATGAACACTATGTATGTATATACTATATGGTATATACATACACATAATGCTGTACATATATACCATATCTATATTCATATACATGTATATTTACATATTACACAATGACACTTTAATAATCTCTTATTATGATTCCTGCGGCCGACGATTGGCTTTTCCACGGGATTGAACTACATACTGAAAATCATGTGTAATAACTGGAATACAGAGTGGAAAGACGTAGAAATGGGACCAAAGGAAACTGGACCTGGAGATTTTAATACTGCTCTCAGTTCCAGATCCGCAGAAAACTGTCCCACGATCCCGTGGCCACGGCCATTCCGTCATCGTTCACTCCTAAACAGCTCACCCGGTTGTCGTGACCGGCCAGGACACCTGACGGAGGGAGCGGTGCAGATTATTATAATGCAATATATGGATAATCCGAGAGAAGGGCGTTTGCTCTTACCTGCACGTTCGCCTTTTAAAGTGTCCCAGACGTTGCAGTTGAAGTCGTCGTAACCGGCCAGCAGGAGGCGTCCGCTCTTGGAGAAGGCCACAGAGGTGATGCCGCAGATAATGTTGTCGTGAGAATACATCATCAGCTCCTGATCCGCGCGCAGGTCGAACAGCCTGCAGGTGGCGTCGTCCGAACCCGTCGTGAAGGCATTTCCGTTCGGAAAGAACTGCAGGAGTAAACACAACTCAGTACAGCTACCCATGATGCACCGTTACACGAGAGGAGCTTCTCGAGTACAATAAAAACAGCTCTGATGCTCACTATGGCTGCAATTATTTGACATTTAATGTGTTATTTTAACAAAAAAAAAAAAAAATGCTTTTGAGTGAAAAGTATCAGTTTCCACAAAAATATTAAACTGTTTTCAAAATGTTTCTTGAGCAGCAAATTATCATATTAGAATGATTTCTGAAGGATCATGTGACACTGAAAATTCAGCTTTGATCACTGGATATAAATTACACTTTACTATATATTCACACTGAAAACAGCTGGTTTACATTGTAATAATATCTCACAATTTTTACTGTATTTTTGATAATAAACGCAGCCACGGTGAGCAGAAGAGACAAACACTTACGCAGACGGCATTAATATCCGAGACGTGGCCGGTGAAGGACTGCCTGCACATGCCGTCTCTGATGTCCCAGAGTTTGGCAGAGGCGTCGCAGGCTCCTGACACGAAGGTCTTTGAGTCGGGACTGACCGACAGACTCATGACATCACCCGTGTGTCCTGTGAAACTGGTGGTCTGTTGGCCCGTCTCAATGTCCCACAATGCACTGCAACAAGAGACAGAAGCTGAAAATTTAATTTCAATCAAAACCAAAAACGTTTAATTCAAAGCAACATTGCCATAAAAACAAAACAGGAATGCATGAACTAATAAAATGTACACCTTTAATGCAACGCAAGTTGCTTTGGATAGAAGTGTCTGCCAAATGCAGAAATGTAAATTCCACAGTGAAATTAAGGTGCAATATGCACATGCTGAATAAAATTAACAATGCATACACCATATATCATTTGGTTTTCTAATACTAGAAAATAATTATTACTTATTGCCATTATGGCACATGAACTCACCATGTGGTGTCGCCAGAGCTGGTGATGATCTGATTGTCATCAAGAAAACGACAGCAAGACAGATAACCTACAGGATTGTTCATAAAAAAGTTATTCATTATGCATGGCATTGATTAATTATGTATTGTATAAAATGGCATATAGAAGGAGTTGTATTAGAGCAGGGTTTCCAAAACAATAATTATTAATGCACTAATTAATTCATTCATAAAAATGTCACATTTACCTAATGCACTACAGGTCAAAAGTTTTTGATTGTTATTTAAAAGAAGTCTCTTATGCTCACCTGCATTTATTTAATCAAAAATAAAGATAAAAGTATAATATTGTGAAATTATTCAAAAATTATTATTCAAAACTTTTAATTGCACACTTTCCGTAAAATTAAGCATGCATCATTCATTGTTTAATGCATTTATTTTGTCATCATTTGCTATTAGGGCTGCAACGATTAATCGTTTGCAAAATAAAAGTCTGTGTTTACGTAATATATGTGTGTGTTCTGTGTATAATAATTATGTATATATAAATACACATACATTCATGTATATATTTAAGAAAAATTTTATATTTATATATAAAATATTTGTTTATATGTATATAAATATATTTATAATACATGCATATATTTCTAAACTTTATACCTGTATGTGTGTGTATTTATATATACATAATTATTATACACAGAACACACACATATATTACATAAACACAGACTTTTATTTTGCAAACGATTAATCGCGGTTCGGCTGACAAAACTGAGGAGATAAATAACCCTGACTGTACCTGTGTGTCCAGCCAGTTCCCGGTTGACCCTGACGTTGCCCTCGCGGGTTTTAAGGCTGTAGGTGGAGCAGATGTTGTCCAGGCCTCCGCAGGCCACGTAGTTCCCGGACGGGGCGTACGCACAGGTCATGACCCAGGAAGAGCGCAGGGGAATAGCGTGCATCTGTCGGACAGAGTTAGAAACATACAACATCTTTCAGTTATAATAAGCGAAAACTGAAGATAAACAGCAAACAGTTTCCAGCAGGACTGTAAAAATGTGGTGTAGTTGATAACTTAAAGAGATTTAACCCGTTTTGTTGGTTTAATGTATTTAGGTTGATTTGGTGATGTTCATGGCTTTAGCATCTCATTACCTTGTTGGTCGTATAACCGTCCCATATGATCAGTTTTCCATCTTGGGAGGCACTGACGAGTAACCTGAAAAAAGCCAAAGAAATTATATATATATATCCACACGCAGCGTATCCATAATGAAATGTAATTAATATGGGACACAGATGGGATTTGAGTAACATGGTGGGAAAGGCCTTATTACAGCTCCACGGAAAACGAACACCGGGATCCCAAGCGTTATTTCATGCAATATTAATCACACAGTTGAAAGGAATCCCAGAGTGTTTAAAGCAGCGTTTTCAGTGTATAAAACCAATCGTGATGTTTAGAGACCGTCCGCTTCACAATCAAACACACACCTGGAGTCGCTGCCCCAGTGCATGGCGTAGATTTTGGCGAGATGACCTCTGAGTGTGCGTCTCGTTCTCATCTGTATCCGCCCCACTGAGTCCAGGCTCGCTGTCATCTGCCATATGAGCCCAAAACAGCAAGAGATTAAAGATCACACGACATTATCGGCTGCCATGAAGCAATGGCACAGCATCATCTTCTGTAGCATTTCAATGTTCATTTGCACAATATTTACACAAACGTCACTAAAAATGCAAACAGAACATACACTACTGGTCAAAAATTTGGAAAAATGAGCGACACAACAACTGCACTATATGATATCAGCTTATATACACGCTGCGTTTTTAACCCTGTAAAGCTTGACATATGAGGAAATAATCTGAAAGATTAAAAAAAATAAAAAATTGATCGGTTTATTGAAAAAAATAAAATTTTAAAGTTTGCAAATGTGGTTTTTTTAAGTATCATATTTGTTGCATCAGATTAGTATTGCTCATATATGAATATGGATGAAAAAATTTATTCCGATTCAAAAATATTCATTGTGGTGCAAATGCTTATATTTATGTGGACCTCAGTGACTAAAAAATGCTGGGTTAAAATTAACCCAAGTTGGGTTAAATATAGACAAACCCCAGTGATTGGGTTAAATGTTTAACCTTGGTGACTAAAAATGCTGGGTTAAAAATAACCCAAGTTGGGTTAAATATAGAGAAAAACCCCAGTGATTGGGTTAAGTGTTTAACGTCGGTGATTGTAAAAAATGTTGGGTTAAAAATAACCCAAGTTGGGTTAAAAAATAACCCAAGTTGGGTTAAATATAGAGAAACCCCAGCGATTGGGTTAAGTGTTTAACCTTGGTGACTCTAAAAATGCTGGGTTAAAATTAACCCAAGTTGGGTTAAATATAGAGAAAAACCCCAGTGATTGGGTTAAATGTTTAACGTCGGTGATTGTAAAACATGCTTGATTAAAATTAACCCAAGTTGGGTTAAATATAGACAACCCCCAGCGATTGGGTTAAATGTTTAACGTCAGTGATTGTAAAAGATGCTGGGTTAAAATTAACCCAAGTTGGGTTAAATATAGAGAAACCCCAGTGATTGGGTTAAATGTTTAACCTTGGTGACTAAAAATGCTGGGTTAAAATTAACCCAAGTTGGGTTAAATATAGACAAACCCCAGAGATTGGGTTAAGTGTTTAACGTCGGTGATTGTAAAAAATGTTGGGTTAAAAATAACCCAAGTTGGGTTAAAAAATAACCCAAGTTGGGTTAAATATAGACAAACCCCAGCGATTGGGTTAAATGTTTAACGTCAGTGATTGTAAAAGATGTTGGGTTAAAAATAACCCAAGTAGGGTTAAATATAGACAAACCCCAGTGATTGGGTTAAATGTTTAACCTTGGTGACTAAAAATGCTGGGTTAAAATTAACCCAAGTAGGGTTAAATATAGACAAACCCCAGAGATTGGGTTAAGTGTTTAACGTCGGTGATTGTAAAAAATGTTGGGTTAAAAATAACCCAAGTTGGGTTAAAAAATAACCCAAGTTGGGTTAAATATAGACAAACCCCAGCGATTGGGTTAAATGTTTAACGTCAGTGATTGTAAAAGATGCTGGGTTAAAATTAACCCAAGTTGGGTTAAATATAGAGAAAAACCCCAGTGATTGGGTTAAATGTTTAACGTTGGTGATTGTAAAAAATGCTGGGTTAAAATTAACCCAAGTTGGGTTAAATATAGACAAACCCCAGTGATTGGGTTAAATGTTTAACCTTGGTGACTAAAAATGCTGGGTTAAAATTAACCCAAGTAGGGTTAAATATAGACAAACCCCAGAGATTGGGTTAAATGTTTAATGTCGGTGATTGGAAAAAAATGCTTGGTTAAAAAAAACCCAAGTTGGGTTAAATATAGACAAACCCAGCGAATGGGTTAAATGTTTGCCCATCTTGCTGGGTAGTTATATTTAACTCAACTATTGTTTAAAAATGACAGTATGGTTAATATCTATAAATATATCAATGATTTGTTTCATACCTGTGAAAGTGTGGAGTCACTGCAGGCTTTTCTAGCATCCTAAAAAACAAACACAATTTATGTCACAAAACCTCCCAATCAAAGCACACAGCACAGGAAGTATATTGTTTACATGAGAATCCTCTCATATGAACGCTTCCTTTTGTTGCATTTGGGTTCAGCACTGATGAACATTTCCTCTTACCCGGATCTGGTTGCGAAGCTGTTCCGCTTCCTGTCGCAACTGTTCCAACTCACTCATTGTTCCTGTTTGACCTGCACCGAGACGACAACGTGCTGGACCTGCAAGAAATAAACGTGCACGTCTTACACTGTGCCAATCATACAGTGTAATGACATCATCCTTACTCGCCGGTCAATCACGCGCTCATGAAATCCCTTAAAGTGCAATTACAAACGGTCAAAGGACTAGCTTCCTTTGACCAAATCCATTTCAGCAACTTTAATTAAATGCACAAACTGATCTGAGAGCAGTGGGAAATGACAGAGAGCTCAGAGGGTCTTCAAAACCCCAACTGCTGCCAAATGCCACCCATATGTTCACTGACCTTTCCGTCGAATCAAGCGGCCGTCAAGCTCAGCTTTGATTGCATATGAATGTGTTAAATAGAGTTTCTACTGAAAAACTCAAACAGCGCCTGTGCATTTACAGTAAAGAAGTTAATACTACACTGATGGAGATTAGTTAGTTGGTAACACTTTACAATATTGATTAGATTGAAAATGGGCATTTACAACTAGGTTATTAAAAACTAGGGACATTTTTCCCATCGAATTTATAATAAAAAAGACTTAGATAATGATATATACAGTTACCATGAATGCATTACTCATACTATTGGGTCACACTGCCTAACCACTACCAGACGGCAACACCCAACATATTTATAATACCAAGGACTACAATGATAATCCTAATCAAATCTGAAGAGAAATCTCATTATCCTTTGGTTTTGACCTTTATGATTGTAAAAGTGATCAGACACACATAGGCTGATGTTTCCTGAAGCATTAGTTTATCTTTGTGGTCGTCTCGAAGACACAGCTGGACCGTCTGTAGGCCTTCGGCTGGAGGGATTTAAGCCCTCTATGGATTCAAACTCACGTCAGTGTAACGATGACGTCAACCTTCATCTCATTCGCTCTCCTTCAGACTCGGACAGCGCAATTAATCAAAATAAAACTAAATGGTGATATAGCTTAGCAAAATGGGCTTTCGATAAAACTTGGCAAAAAACATAAAACGGTGCTACCCGACTAGACAGAAAAAAAAAAAAGGACACCGTCTTCCCTTTTGCCAAATATAGGTAGGAAAACTTCAACACCCATAATGCACTTTGCATGTCCAAGGCCACGCCCACTAGTCTGCTATAGATATGCTTAAGAGTCAAATACCACCTTGCTTTAGTAGGAAATACTTCTTAGCAAACTTTTACTCATAATAGTGTTGACTTGTATAATTTGAAGTTTTCAAGCTTCGGAGCGTTATGAATCTTTTGTGTCGAATCAGCGCTTCGGAGCGCCAAAGTCACATGATTTCAGCAGTTTGGCACGCAATCTGAATCATGATTCGACACAAAAGATTCATAACGCTCCGAAGCTTCATGAAGCAGTGTTTTGAAATCGGCCATCACTATATAAGTCGTATTTTGCACCAAAAATATTCTCGTGGCTTTATAATATTAATATTTAACCACTGTACTCACATGACCTGATTTAAATATGTTTTTAGTACATTAATGGATCTTGAGAGAGGAAATGTCATTGCTCAGGCCTCACTGAGCCATCGGATTTCAACAAAAATATCTTAATTTGCGTTCTGATATGAATGAAGGTTTGGGTGAATTAACCCTTTAGTTTACATATACAAAATCACACAGCCCTACTTTGAACATCATCATGATGATGCTAATCAAACTAGACGATACTGTTCAAATGTCCGACAGAGTGTGCACTATAACACCAGAACACTTTGACTGCAGGTGATGCCCGTCTGGTGCCAGGATGTGTCGGATATGCTTGGCACGCTCTCAGTGGGCACTGATATGGCATGCTGGTTTTTTTTGCTCCATTAATGATGACAAAACACACTGCTGCGCCCCGAGCCCTGCTGGACGGACACTAAGACAGTGGATATGGGAATATTCACCCTCCCAATAAATACATACATTTGCAAGCCAGGGTTAAAGGATTAATTCCCTGATAATTTACTCACCTCCATGTCATTCTTCAGTGGAAAAGAAATGAAGGTTTTTGAGGAAATCATTCCAGGATTTTTCTCCATATAGTGGACTTCACTGGGGTTCAACGGGTTGAAGGTCCAAATGTCAGTTTCAGTGCAGCTTCAAAGAGCTCTACATGATCCCAGACGAGGAATAAGAGTCTCATCTAGAGAAACCATCGGACATTTTCTAAAATCACATTATATACTTTTTAACCACAAATGCTCGTCTTGCACTGCTCTGTGATGCTCCACGCATGACGTAATCATGTTGGAAAGGTCACATGGAAAGTACTGCGGTAGAGCGAAAAACTCATCTCAGTTTCTCCTCCAACTTCAAAATCGTCCGACATCATTGTTTTACCTTTTTTTGTAAAGGTTGTTTGACTTAGTCTTTGACGTTCGCTTGTAGACACTGGATCGGCACTTCCGTGACCTTTCCAACATGATTACGTCACGCGTGGAGCATCACAGAGCAGTGCAAGACGAGCATTTGTGGTTAAAAAGTATATAATGTTTATTTTTTTTAGTAAATGTCCGATGGTTTCTCTAGATGAGACTCTTATTCCTCGTCTGGGATCATGTAGAGCTCTTTGAAGCTGCACTGAAACTGACATTTGGACCTTCAACCCGTTGAACCCCAGTGAAGTCCACTATATGGAGAAACATCCTGGAATGTTTTCCTTCATTTCATTTCCACTGAAGAAAGAAAGACATGAACATCTTGGATGACACGGAGGAGAGTAAATTATCAGGAAATTTGATTTCTGAAACTAACAAATCCTTTAAGGGTTAAAAAAAAAATCCCCAGATATTTATTTTCAATTAGGCCAAGGTTACCAGGCCAATCTATGCAAAACTAAAATAAATAATTATAAAATAAAATCAATTAATATTATATTTATATATATATATATATATATATATATATTGTTTAGCTGCATATATTTTGACCATAAATTGACATCAAACAATCATGTGAATGTGTTGTTAAATTATTGAAATATTTATTTAAAATTTTAAGTAACTATTTTAGCAAATATTGGAAAAGGAAAATTAACTATATTACATTATAGATATATATATATATATATTACAGCTGAACATTCATGTACTGAAATCCGTTCTCTGAATTCTGTTTGAAAATAACATCTTTTCTAAACCCTTAAAATAAGTTGATCAGAGTAAAACTGCAAATATCAACATTATTCATGTTTGACTTTAGGAGACTCAAAACATATTTCAAAGGTAAAGTGAAAGTAAAACTATCAGCTTCTGCTCAAACAATCTCAGTTATTTCCTTCACCAAATACCTTGGATTTGATTTCGAAGATGAAAAGGAAACATTTTAATCCATTTAAAGTTGGAAGACATAAACACTAGCAGATTCACCTAACAGAGACTTTTATTGAAAACGACAGACAGCTGATGTTTACTGTAGTAACCTGAAGTGTGTTAATCAAGGACACAATAATAATGTCATCCCAGCTTTCAGTTATCAGCTCAGATATTTCAGCACTACACCACACTGATGATTAACTCCTGCCAGGAAACACTGAACAGATTAAACTGCTGGAGTTCAGACTCAACTCTCGTGTGTAATCAGGCCTCCTGTTGCTTCTTCTTTAAACACAACAACCAGCAGATGATAATTCAACTAATTAGCTACCAAGTTAAGATTCAACCCATCACTGACAGTCAAAACAAGGTCAGCAGTGTATTTAAATCACCTTTTACGAGCATTTTACAAGCAGGAAATAGACGAGGAAAGACAAACACAGCGGACGATTGTTTTTCCCCTCACCTGATCAGGCTGGTTTGGGCAAATTCCGCTCCTTTTTTCAGATCCCTCGCATGTTGGTGAGCGCACAGATAAATTTCAAAGCAGCACAATTAACTGGAACTCAATTTTAAACACATTTAAAGGGCCACGCAGCCCTCACGCGAGCTGAGAGTCAATTTTCACCAGCAATCTCGTCACCACACCCATAAGGGAACCGGGAACATGGCAACAGACGCGGCGGAGGGGTGACCCGACAGACACCGCTGATCTACAGAAGCCTCAAATCGCGGTTTAAAAGCGTGAATGCGATTTATATTATCTAGATATATTTGAAATGCTACAATGCACCTCCAAACTCTGTGTTTTCCGTGTGAACCCGGTCAGAACTGTAGTTGTATATGCTGTTGTGTTCACCCAGGGAGGAATGGTACAGTCCGTCCGCTGCCTCAACAAAGCGCCTGTAGGAGAAACAGGAAACGTATCCGCTACGTGTTTGATTCTCGCAGGGAAACTTGTTACATTGTTTCTGTCGTAGTAAAAGTTACAGTTAAACTTCGGAATGTTCGGAAACATTCATACGCTGGTCTAGTGATAGATAGATAGATAGATAGATAGATAGATAGATAGATAGATAGATAGATAGATAGATAGATAGATAGATAGATAGATAGATAGATAGATAGATAGATAGATAGATAGATAGATAGATAGAGTACCATAATAAAGTGTACTATATACACAATTTTTGCATATGCACAAATAACTACTTGTATTTGGTCACCGAGGTTAAACATTTAACCCAACCACTGGGTTTTTGTCCATTTTTAACCCAACTACTGGGTCAAAACAACCCAATTGCTGGGTCTGTCCATATTTAACCCAACTTGGGTTATTTTTTAACCCATAATTTTTTAGTCACCGAGGTTGAACATTTAACCCAATCGCTGGGTTCATCCATATTTAACCCAACTTGGGTTATTTTTAACCCAGCATTTTTTAGATTCACGAGGTTAAACATTTAACCCAACTTGGGTTATTTTTTAACCCATAATTTTTTAGTTACCGAGGTTAAACATTTAACCCAATCTCTGGGGTTTGTCTATATTTAACCCAACTTGGGTTATTTTTAACCCAGCATTTTTTAGAATCACCAACCAACCAACCAACCACTGGGTCAAAACAACCCAATCCCTGGGTTCGTCCATATTTAACCAAACTTGGGTTATTTTTAACCCATCGTTTTTTAGTTACCGAGGTTAAACATTTAACCCAATCGCTGGGTTTGTCCATTATTTAACCCAACTACTGGGTCTGTCCATATTTAACCCAACTTGGGTTATTTTTAACCCAGCATTTTTTAGAATCACCAAGGTTAAACATTTAACCCAACCACTGGGTCAAAACAACCCAATCCCTGGGTTCGTCCATATTTAACCAAACTTGGGTTATTTTTAACCCATCGTTTTTTAGTTACCGAGGTTAAACATTTAACCCAATCGCTGGGTTTGTCCATTATTTAACCCAACTACTGGGTCAAAACAACCCAATTGCTGGGTCTGTCCATATTTAACCCAACTTGGGTTATTTTTTAACCCATAATTTTTTAGTTACCGAGGTTAAACATTTAACCCAATCGCTGGGGTTAGTCCATATTTAACCCAACTTCGGTTATTTTTAACCCATCATTTTTTTTTTGTCACCAAGATTCAACATTTAACCCAACTACTGGGTCAAAACAACCCAATTGCTGGGTCTGTCCATATTTGACCCAACTTGGGTTATATTTTAACCCATAATTTTTTAGTCACCGAGGTTAAACATTTAACCCAATCGCTGGGGTTTGTCTATATTTAACCCAACTTGGGTTATTTTTAACCCAGCATTTTTTAGAATCACCAAGGTTAAACATTTAACCCAACCACTGGGTCAAAACAACCCAATCCCTGGGTTCGTCCATATTTAACCAAACTTGGGTTATTTTTAACCCATCGTTTTTTAGTTACCGAGGTTAAACATTTAACCCAATCGCTGGGTTTGTCCATTATTTAACCCAACTACTGGGTCTGTCCATATTTAACCCAACTTGGGTTATTTTTAACCCAGCATTTTTTAGAATCACCAAGGTTAAACATTTAACCCAACCACTGGGTCAAAACAACCCAATCCCTGGGTTCGTCCATATTTAACCAAACTTGGGTTATTTTTAACCCATCGTTTTTTAGTTACCGAGGTTAAACATTTAACCCAATCGCTGGGTTTGTCCATTATTTAACCCAACTACTGGGTCAAAACAACCCAATTGCTGGGTCTGTCCATATTTAACCCAACTTGGGTTATTTTTTAACCCATAATTTTTTAGTTACCGAGGTTAAACATTTAACCCAATCGCTGGGTTTGTCCATTATTTAACCCAACTACTGGGTCAAAACAACCCAATTGCTGGGTCTGTCCATATTTAACCCAACTTGGGTTATATTTTAACCCATAATTTTTTAGTCACCGAGGTTAAACATTTAACCCAATCGCTGGGGTTTGTCTATATTTAACCCAACCTGGGTTATTTTTAACCCAGCATTTTTTAGAATCACCAAGGTTAAACATTTAACCCAATCACTTGGTCAAAACATGCACACAAAAAAAGCACAGATAGAAACATATTTTCTATACGTTAGCAGCATATCGTTTTGGGCTGTAGGCTATTGTGTATTGTGTTTAATGCTGAGAGCAATTATTAAGCAAACTATTTCAAAATTTATGATAAATGCACTCACATTTGGAAATGTTGAATATTTAATGGCATCAATGAAAGGGAACAGTGGGTGAAGAATCAATGCGGTGAGTTGAAAGCGATCTGTTCTCTGTCAGAGATGGTATGGGGTCTTTCAGGGCTTTAACCTCTTTAAAAGGCTTCCAGATGGGGTCACAGCTCCTCAGTTATTGTTATCATTAAAATCAGTATCATATTAGTGACTTTTCTTCTTCTGACACTACATAAATGAGGAAAATAAAACTCTTGGCCAGCCGTCACGATGCAGAGCCGAAGGGAAGAGGAGCACCGGGTCGTTCTATAAAAAGATGCAGCAGAGGCTATAAATAGACGTGTTAATATGGAGAGGATACCCTGCTTCTGTTGTGTCAGACGCAGGCGCATGTCCAGCTTTCTTCTAAAATAGTCAAGAAAAATCGTAATACAGGAGCTACAGGTACATGTAATGTACAGTGCAAATGCAAAAGCTGAATTCATCACTACATGTATCTCTCTAGGGGAGGCTAGTGGTTGCCGTGGTAACCGTCACAAATGGCGACTGACGTCAGGCACAGAGTATTGCACATCATTCACGTGAACCAACTCAACAAGAGCCCGAGAGTAGTTTTCAACATGGAATAATCAGAGCCTGCTGATCTGCAAGTTAAATATAAAATATTACGCCTAATTGTACATTTATATAAAAGATATACAAGTGCTATATGAGTGTGAGAAAGCAATGCATGACACACAAAACAAGATATGATGCATCATGAGCAGTACAATTTTAAATAGCATCAATTAACCCAACGTCTACTGTATTATATTTTATTCACACATTTCTAAGGCCTTTAAACAATCAACATGATCAAAAAACATGATCTGTTGCACACAATCTATACAGTCCTTCTGTCGTCTGATTGATGATTCCTTGTTTTTTAGCAAGTAAAAGGTCTTTTAGTGTAATTGTAAAATTTTAAGATTAACACTTACTGCACTGAAGCAATTGCAGTTTACTCTAAAAAATGCTGGGTTAAAAACAACCCAAGTTGGGTTGAAAATGGAGGCGATTGGGTTGTTTTTAACCCAGCAGTTGGGTTAAATGTTTGCCCAACCTGCTGGGTAGTTTTAACTCAACTATTGTTTAAAAATGACTATATGTCTGGCTTAAAATGAACCCAAAGTATGTTGGAAATTAAAACATAATTACTAGAGGCAACAATAATAATCAAAAGGTGAACATTTATTAAAGCAATTTAATAAATGTTTATTGTTTAGTTATTATTCATTAAACTTACTAATAAATGTTAATTTCCAACATAGTTTGGGTTCATTTTAAGGAAGAAATACAGTAATTTTTAAACAATAGTTAAATAAAACTACCCAGCAGGTTGGACAAACATTTAACCCAACTGCTGGGTTTGTCCATATTTAACCCAACTGCTGGGTTAAAACAACCCAATCGCCTCCATTTTCAACCCAACTTGGGTTGTTTTTAACCCAGCATTTATTTGTTTGTTTTTTTT
Source organism: Chanodichthys erythropterus (assembly GCF_024489055.1). NCBI lineage: Eukaryota > Metazoa > Chordata > Actinopteri > Cypriniformes > Xenocyprididae > Chanodichthys > Chanodichthys erythropterus. Next base: position 807,409 of record NC_090226.1, read on the forward strand.
ATGTCACAGAGGTTAAACATTTAACCCAAACACTGGGTCAAAACAACCCAATTGCTGGGTTTGTCCATATTTAACCTAACTTTGGTTATTATGTACTTAGACAATATTGGTAGATATTGATATTTATTTGCATTTTATTTTAGTAGTCTGTTATAGTGATACAAAGATATCAATGTTTTACATTGTAAGCATAAGAATTTCATCTCACTTTTTGTCCACATAAATATCAGCATTTGCAAAAAAAAATGATATTTTTGAATCTGAATAAAATTAAGGTGTTTTTCCTCCATATTCATATTATATGAGCCATACTAATCTGATGCATCAAATATGATACTTAACAAAAAGCACATATGCAAACATTTAGATTTTTTTTCAATAAACTGATCCATTTTTTAAAAAAAAAGCATCTTTCATATTATTTCTTCATATGTCAGGCTTTACAGGGTTAAACACGCAGTGTGTATATAAGCTGATATCATATACTGCAGTTGTTGTGTCGCTCAGTAGAGGGCAGCACTGCGAATCTCAGAGTACTGGACTTCAGCTTCCGTCACAAAAAACTGGGCATTTGGAAACTCGCTGAAATGGACATGAGAATACAGAAGTTCCTCCTGATGAACTGACTTTCCTTTCTCCCCCAGGTCAAAGGTCACAGCCAGCATCGAGTCCTTTGCATTAACACTGTCATTCTGAAGAAAAAATTAAATTGAATGCAAGCCTTTTTAATTTAAACATCATTCATTAAGGTTTACCTGTGTGATTTGCTCTTTTCCTTCAGGTCTTATAAGGGATTGTCGTTTTTTTCTTCTGTTTAGAATGACAGAGAACATGAACATGATGACATGAGGCTTTGGATGAAAGCGTCTACTAAATACAAAGCAGCACCAGATCAGAGACTCACATCCTCCACAGAGCTGCACAGATCAGCAGCAGAGCAATGAGAATCAGGAGAGATGACAGCGTTATGATTCCCACCACATCTGGAGTTGAAATAATCGATCAGTTTCACATTCACACAATGACACACTGATCAAGAGTTTCTCATGTGGACTCACGGTGGACACCGAGGAGCGTCTCGGACGAGCGGAACGTTGGAAAGCTCTCCAGCGCACACGAGAATCGGCCTGAATCCTCACGGCTCACCGCAGAAACATGCAGCTCATCGCGGGAATGATGCGGATCCAAACGGATCCAAGCGGATCCCTCATTCTTCCACCAGATGAAGGAGCGTTTGCTGGCGGTCGGAGGGCAGCTGGTCTTACAGGTCAGTGTGACGTTCTGACCGTCGGAGTCGACAGTCACCTGAAGATCTAATAAAACACACACATGTCTGTCTCTGTGTTCTTCATTCTCTCTCTATATAGAATGGAAATAACATATTTACCTGTGACATGTACAGTGAATTCTACTGGAATAACTGAGGTAGAGGTAGAGTTTCCTTTTCTGTAAGTAAAGCTCATATAATATGTGCCAGCGTCTGTCTCTTTTAGATCATTAATTGTTATGTCACAGTTATGGTGATCATTTCTATATATACACCAAGAGTCCTTACTGGGAACTGAAACTGTTTCTCCATTATTTGATCTGTGGATACACAATGACTGAAATGTATATCCATCAGGATATTTACAAGTGGAATTAAGAGTCACAGATGATCCTGTAGGAGCACAGACTGATTCAGTGCGACCACTCACAGTGTCTGTCTGAACAAATACACCTGAAACACAGTTTGAAGAGGGAGTCAGAAAGTGAACATTAAAACCTTTTCATGCATAGATTCACTACAGTGGACAGCTATTCAAAAAGCATTTTCTTGCATATGCATGGGTTTTGATGGCATAGTTGCACATCAATCTCTACAGTGGACCCTAGTGCATCATCCTACACTGCTACCAAGTGGCAAGCCATTGTATGTCGACCCCCCCTTGCAGGTGAAAAAAAAATGTTATAGCACCAAGCAATATCTAATGAGTCATATCACAGTTAAATTTTCCAAGTATTGTTTATTTTTTTTATATTGGGAGAAATAATTAATTATCTGTCCACTATAGTGGACATCATGCATCAATAGCTATATTTCAGCTACAATTTATACTATTACTGTGACTGTTGTTTTTGAAAATACTTCATCAAAAAGTAATCCAATTACATAATGCACGTTACTTGTAATGCGTTACTTTACTCCTTACATCAAAAAGTAATCTGATTGCATAATGCACATTACTTGTAACACGTTACATAAAAAAGTCATCTGATTACATTATGGACGTTACTTGTAATGCGTTACTTTACTCGTTACATCAAAAGGTCATCTGATTGCATAATGCACGTTACTTGTAATGCGTTACATCAAAAAGTAATCTGATTGCGTAATGCATGTTACTTGTAATGCGTTACATCAAAAAGTAATCTGATTGCGTAATGCACGTTACTTGTAATGCGTTACATCAAAAAGTAATCTGATTGCGTAATGCATGTTACTTGTAATGCGTTACATCAAAAAGTAATCTGATTGCGTAATGCATGTTACTTGTAATGCATTACATCAAAAAGTAATCTGATTGCATAATGCATGTTACTTGTAATGCGTTACATCAAAAAGTAATCTGATTGCGTAATGCATGTTACTTGTAATGCGTTACATCAAAAAGTAATCTGATTGCGTAGTGCATGTTACTTGTAATGCGTTACTTTACTCGTTACATCAAAAAGTAATCTGATTGCATAATGCACGTTACTTGTAATGCGTTACATCAAAAAGTAATCTGATTGCGTAATGCATGTTACTTGTAATGCGTTACATCAAAAAGTAATCTGATTGCGTAATGCATGTTACTTGTAATGCGTTACATCAAAAACTAATCTGATTGCATAATGCACGTTACTTGTAATGCGTTACATCAAAAAGTAATCTGATTGCGTAATGCATGTTACTTGTAATGCGTTACATCAAAAAGTAATCTGATTGCGTAATGCATGTTACTTGTAATGCGTTACATCAAAAAGTAATCTGATTGCGTAATGCATGTTACTTGTAATGCGTTACATCAAAAAGTAATCTGATTGCGTAGTGCATGTTACATGTAATGCGTTACTTTACTCGTTACATCAAAAAGTAATCTGATTGCATAATGCACGTTACTTGTAATGCGTTACATCAAAAAGTAATCTGATTGCGTAATGCATGTTACTTGTAATGCGTTACATTAAAAAAGTAATCTGATTGCGTAATGCATATTACTTGTAACGCGTTACATCAAAAAGTAATCTGATTGCGTAATGCACGTTACTTGTAATGCGTTACATCAAAAAGTAATCTGATTGCATAATGCACGTTACTTGTAATGCGTTACTTTACTCCTTACATCAAAAAGTAATCTGATTGCATAATGCATGTTACTTGTAACGCGTTACATCAAAAAGTAATCTGATTGCGTAATGCACGTTACTTGTAATGCGTTACATCAAAAAGTAATCTGATTACATTATGGACGTTACTTGTAATGCGTTACTTTACTCCTTACATCAAAAAGTAATCTGATTGCGTAATGCATGTTACTTGTAATGCGTTACATCAAAAAGTAATCTGATTGCGTAATGCACGTTACTTGTAATGCGTTACTTTACTCCTTACATCAAAAAGTAATCTGATTGCATAATGCACGTTACTTGTAATGCGTTACATCAAAAAGTAATCTGATTATGTAATGCACGTTACTTGTAATGCGTTACATCAAAAAGTAATCTGATTATGTAATGCACGTTACTTGTAATGCGTTTCTTTACTCATAACATCAAAAAGTAATCTGATTATGTAATGCATGTTACTTGTAATGCGTTTCTTTACTCGTTACATCAAAAAGTAATCTGATTGCGTAATGCACGTTACTTGTAATGCGTTACATCAAAAATTAATCTGATTATGTAATGCACGTTACTTGTAATGCGTTTCTTTACTCCTTACATCAAAAAGTAATCTGATTATGTAATGCACGTTACTTGTAATGCGTTTCTTTACTCCTTACATCAAAAAGTAATCTGATTGCGTAATGCACGTTACTTGTAATGCGTTACATCAAAAATTAATCTGTTTATGTAATGCACGTTACTTGTAATGCGTTTCTTTACTCCTTACATCAAAAAGTAATCTGATTGCGTAATGCATGTTACTTGTAATGCGTTACTTTACTCCTTACATCAAAAAGTAATCTGATTGCATAATGCACGTTACTTGTAATGCGTTACTTTACTCCTTACATCAAAAAGTAATCTGATTGCGTAATGCATGTTACTTGTAATGCGTTACTTTACTCCTTACATCAAAAAGTAATCTGATTGCGTAATGCACGTTACTTGTAATGCGTTACTTTACTCCTTACATCAAAAAGTAATCTGATTGCGTAATGCACGTTACTTGTAATGCGTTACTTTACTCCTTACATCAAAAAGTAATCTGATTGCGTAATGCACGTTACTTGTAATGCGTTACATCAAAAAGTAATCTGATTATGTAATGCACGTTACTTGTAATGCGTTTCTTTACTCCTTACATCAAAAAGTAATCTGATTGCGTAATGCACGTTACTTGTAATGCGTTACTTTACTCCTTACATCAAAAAGTAATCTGATTGCGTAATGCACGTTACTTGTAATGCGTTACTTTACTCCTTACATCAAAAAGTAATCTGATTGCATAATGCACGTTACTTGTAATGCGTTACTTTACTCCTTACATCAAAAAGTAATCTGATTGCATAATGCACGTTACTTGTAATGCGTTACATAAAAAAGTCATCTGATTACATTATGGACGTTACTTGTAATGCGTTACTTTACTCGTTACATCAAAAGGTCATCTGATTGCATAATGCACGTTACTTGTAATGCGTTACTTTACTCCTTACATCAAAAAGTAATCTGATTGCATAATGCACGTTACTTGTAATGCGTTACTTTACTCCTTACATCAAAAAGTAATCTGATTGCATAATGCACGTTACTTGTAATGCGTTTCTTTACTCCTTACATCAAAAAGTAATCTGATTGCATAATGCACGTTACTTGTAATGCGTTTCTTTACTCCTTACAT